>NC_092357.1:4094275-4276775 GCF_963676685.1 Mytilus edulis | reverse complement strand
ACAAACAAACAAACAAACAAACAAACAAACAAACACACACACACACACACACACACACACATCAATCAATCATCTTTTTAAGGGGGTGAAAGACCGTTCACAATTGCTTTTTAAAAGCAATTGATTTATATTTATTATTTTTATTCTTCCGCCTAATTTTTTTTGCTTCGCTAACTTTTTGTTTCACAAGATGTCACTTAGATATTTTGTATATGATATCGAAGAGTTAATACGCTTTTGAAACTGACACCGCGTAACAAAAATCTTTTCCATGTAAGAGTTATCTCCCCGAACACTGTTTTTCTTGTTATCACTTATATGTCGCAACCATATAAGAAACCGACAAATTTATTTTACCAAATTGCTCGTTATATCCTCAGGATGAAATGAATAATTTTAGTCGAAGCTATCCGGAGACTCCATATGAGAGTTATTCCCCCTTTTGATATAACTGATTTGCATTTCTAACTGGTAAACGATAAGTGACATAGGCCTAGGGTCTTTTGATTTAAGGTCCTTGGTTCAAAAAAATGAAAATGAGGTCAAGGTCAAAGGTCAAGGTCATGTTCAAAATTTTGATTTTGGCTTGTTATCGCTTATTTTCAGAAATCTTATAAGATATCGACAAAATATTTTCACACAATTGTTAGTCGCGACATGTAGTTACACATAAATTTTAGTCAAAAGGGTACGTAAACATTTGATGTTAGTTTTCCCCCCTTTTATATCTAATATCAGTTGTATGGTAATATAACTCATTAACAATATAAAGTAAAGACCTAGAGTCTTTTGATTTGAGGTCCTTAGTTTATGACCTTGAAATTGAGCTCAAGGTCATATGTTAATTTAATATTCAAGATTTTGACCTTTGCTTTTATCTCATATATATTCATGTTAAAGCTATTAGACTTTTTGCATTAGGTTGCAAGCAATATGACGTTGAAAAAGCTAACCGGAAGTGACCTTTTGCAAACCGGAAGTAGCTAATTTTTGGTATAAATTATTGTAAAAGTATGTAAAACCATATATTTTTCGAATCAGCGTCAAGTAATCTATGAGACAGTACCGGAAGTAACATATTTTGAACCGGAAGTAGAAAATTATCTCCCTTATTTATATCTTTTTGTATATAAACCTTATATTTTTAGATCAGCGTACAATAAGTTGTCATTTGACGCTGAAATTGACATTTAAAAGCAAATTTTAATATTTTTATATAAAAAAAATCATTACTAGTGGAAAGACCATCAATGGTTCTCTGAACAATTGGTTTTTAATTATTATTATTTTTTTTCTTCCGCCAACTTTTTTTTCCTTCGCAGTTTTTTTGTTTCGCAAGATGTCGCTTAGACATTTGGTACATGATATCGAACAGTTATTACGCTTTTGTAACTGACACTGCGTAACCAAAATCTTATCAATGTAAGAGTTATCTCCCCGAACACTGTTTTTCTTGTGATTGCTTAATATTCGCAACCGTATAAGAAACCGACAAATTTATTTTACCAAATTGCCCGATATATCCTCAGGATGATTTGATTTATTTAGACCGAAGCTATCCGGAGACTCCATATGAGAGTTATTTCCCCTTTTATATTTGATATAAGTGATATGCATTTTTAACTGGAAAACCATAAGTGTTAGAGGCCTAGGGTCTTTTGTTTTGAGGTCCTTGGTCCAAAAAAATGAAAATGAGGTCAAGGTCAAAGGTCAAGGTCATGATTAAAATTTTGATTTTGGCTTGTGATCTCTTATTTTCAGAAATCATATAAGATATTGACAAAATGTTTTCATAAAATTGTTAGTTACAACATGTAGTAACACATAAATTTTAGTCGAAAGGGTACGTAGACATTTGACGCGAGTTTTCCCCCTTTTTATATAATATCATACGTATGGTAATATAACTCATGAACAATATAAAGTAGAGGACTAGAGTCTTTTGATTTGAGGTCCTTGGTTTATGACCTTGAAATTGAGCTCAAGGTCATATGCTAATTAAACGTTCTAGATTTTGACCTTTGCTTTTACCTCATTTGTACACATGATAAAGCCATGGGACTGTTTGCATTAAGTTGTAAGCAATGTGACCTTAAAAAACACAACCGGAAGTGACCTTTTGTATACCGGAAGTAGCTATTTTTTGCACTATGTAAAATGTAAAAGTATATAGAACCATATATTTTTGGAATCAGTGTCAAGTAAGCTATCAAACAATACCGGAAGTAAACTTTTTAAACCGGAAGTAAAAGGTTATCTCCCTTTTTTTTTTTTTTTTTTTTATAGAAACCATATATTTTTGGAATAAGCGTTCAATAAGCTGTCATTTGACGCTAAAATTGACATTTAAAACCAAATTTTAATATTTTCATATTAAAAAAAAAGGTCTTAACTGGTGGAAAGACCATCAATGGTTCTCTGAACGATTGGTTTTTAATTATGATTGTATCTCTTAATGTATCTCTTAATGTTATTTTTTTTAATTTCTTTTTTAAAAGTAGTGTCTTTTTCTAACCTAGATTTGTATGTTTAATTATGCTCCAGATTTTTTTTTCATTTTCAATGCAGTTTCGTGTTCCCCTCTAAGTGGGCAATTTTTCTTCATAATCCAAAACTGTGTACTTATATTTCAAGATAACACGACACCGAATGGCATATCTCACGATTTCTAAAATTTTTGGCCCACTTGTACTTTGAATCAAGTTACATCGGAATATGTAATAAAATAAATGACGGTCACCATTTTTGTTTTTTCGTAAATTTGATTAGAAAACGTCAATTTTGACGACAAATTTACACAGGGAAAATGCCTTGTTTTAACTTTTCTTTTTGTTTTAAAGATTTTTCAATAGATGGCTTTGTTCTTATATACGGAGAAAATTAAAAAACTAACATAATATCCCGGATTATGCATCTAAGATGCATGCTTTTTTCCCCATTTCCATTCTCAATTTTATTTTTGTATTAGTTGTTATTAGCTTTCAACTACCCGTCAGTAACTGCGAATACTCTGCACTTAAAGTCTTTTTGGTTTTTGGGATGTATAAGTACCCTTCCACGTCCACTCTGTTTTTGTTAGATGTATTTTATTTGTATCCATCTGATGAGTTAAGCCTTTTTTAACTGATTTCTACAGTTTATTCTCATGTTGTACTGTTATACCACTGTCTCAAGTTAAACTGGTCCGCCATTCCATCTTAAGCTTCGCACCGTTAGTGTAGCGATAAGGGAACACAACAGGGGTCCAGTTTATGTCCCAGGTTAGGGGGAGGGAGGGTTGGCGCCTTTAAACGTGTTTAACCTGACCACATTGTGTATGCTCCTGTCCCGAGTCAAGTAGTCCGTAACTTAGTTTGTTGCTATGTAACATATTTGTTTTTTTGGTTCATTATTTTGTACATAAATTAGGTCGTTTTCTCGTTTGAATGGTTTTACATATGTCATTTCGGGGCCTTTTATAGCTGACTATGCGATATGGATTTGTTCATTGTTGAAGGCAGTACATTGACCTATAGATTTCAGTGTCATTTGGTCTCTTGTGGAGAGTTGTATCATTAGCAATCATACCACATCCTCTTATCATTTTTATATATATAGAAACACATATGTCATCATCCTTGTGTTTTATATACATTGCTTCGAAGTTGACCGATACGCTTAGAATTTGATAGAAAACTTGTGACATTACAGAATAAACGTCCGGTGGCAAATATTTCATGCATTTACAGGAGGATACAGTGCAATTTGAATGGTTGTGTCTGAAAAACACATTTGGTGCAGCAGTCAAGAAAGGTTAAACATTCTGTTATTTGTGAAAATTTAAAAGAAAATCAACATCCTGATACAATGCACACTATTAATATAGCATACTTTGTATGATGTAAACGTGTGGGTTGTGTGCGTAGTTAGTCGTAACATGGAACTCTGGCAACTCTTGGCTTGCGTAATTGGTATAATCTGTTTACAACGTCTTGATTTTATTATACACAATTAGCGTTACATTGTGTTTGATCAATTTTGGTAATTAACACATACGGTTTTCCGTTTAAAGTACCCATGTAGTGTTAAAAGATGAACCATTTCACAGTCAGGAAAATCCCTTCATTTACATACAAGAGACACATTTACCACCTATTAAGGGATAGTTAATTCATACTCTTTCTTCGCAGTATAGCCAGTCAAGGTCGTTAAAAACTCCCATCATCATCATCTTTTTCTTCATTGTATTATTAGACATTTTCAATTGTAAACATAAACATTCTGACAACATTCTGATAAAATACATATATGTGCATACTCGTGTATTTTCAAATTATAGGATCATGCAAAACACACGCCTTGGCTCAAGTTATATTGAAATATTATTTTGTATTCTCTTGTTTAAAATGAAAAAAGGTCACAAATAAGCAGAAGCTAAACTAAATGTTTACCAAGTCCACATCAAGATTGGTATACTTAAGCTTGGGTTGAGAAAACGTACCGTGTTTATCGATTTGATCTTATTTATTCTAGTTTAGAGTTCATTCTTAATGACATTGTTGTTTTCATATTTTGAAGTACAAAAGGAAAAGCTGCTTACAATTTAGTACAGTGTTATTATAATAGTGCATTTCTCCTTACACCTGAGATTCATGTAGTATTTGCAACTGGACGTTTCATAAATCAATCCATCTACCCATTTATTCTGTGGCTATAAGATGTAAAGAAAAAAATATCAGTTTACTGTTACAATTCATCGTCTTAGTTAAAGTTTCCGTTCTGATACAAGCATATCGAATTGTAAAATCTGCTGTAAGGAAAGTTATGAACATTTTAAAGCAGTGTTTTGTTATGCAAGCAAGATCTTTAAAAAAAATCCCAGTACTGTTTAAAAAAATTTCCATGGTTCTGGAGTAAAGCTTTGGAGATTTCCTTATTTATTCGAATAGAAAAAAAATATCATCGGTCCGACATACATTTGTATAAAAAGCACCTTGCCATTTTTTTAATATCATTAATTATATCTTCAAGCAGTTATGTTTTGAATCGGGAAGGACAATATCTACTTCAATTCAAATGTTCGCTCGGTGTGACTCTCTGAAACCATCAATACGTGAACTTTGCTGCAAAAAGTACTATACAATATATGGATTTATTTTTTCCGTAAATGCGAAATAATCGACACATCTTACAGCATGTACTAGGGTCTGGATGGGGTCGTATATATCTGTATTCTATGATAATTTAGATCATATTTCTCTATTTCATTTATATTTTATGCCCATTGTCATGATTATTTTCTATTCTGTATGTATTAGACCCTTTTTATCTAATTTTTTGGGAGTAAATTATTTTCTGTTTTTCTTCTTTTAGCTCTGCGAGATATAAACTGCAGTCTCGCAAAGCTATACCTGTGTGAAGACAACTTAACAGTATCAATGTTTCATATTGTTATATCATACTTACTATGAAGTAAATAAAATGCATTTCTTTACGTACATATACATCCGACAAATCTGCAAAAATAAGCAAATATTTGTCAGCATTTACTTTGGTTGTAAATGTTTTATAAACCGCGGTCTTTCAAAATTACCCACACCTCTGTAAAAAAAAATATGTAAATTTTAAACTTTGCATACATCTCCTATCCTGGAAAGTGCATGCAAATCTAAGGCCTATCTTTACATATCTTTAGAATATGAATAAAGATATGGAGATAAAATAATTATCTTTAGCATATCTTTGAGAACGTCCTAAATAATGCCAAAGGAATAATGCATCTACATATACATTAGGAGGTCCGCAAATATATCTGGCAGAAAAGTAGTTACATTTGTCAAACATTTACATGATTGCCCAAATTGTTGTAAATCTGCCTTTTCGTGTAGTGTATGGTGTTGAATGTTATCAATAATACCGTACAAATACAGCACATACATAGGGAGTGGATATATACCATATTGGATACTAATCACAAAGGTATCAGCATTTTGAATGAGCTCATACACTAGGTTGAAAGATACTCTAGCGGTAGATAAAAATGTGGGAGAATTATGATTTTATGTACATTTCTTTTTCAAATGTGGTGAAGAAATGTGCAAAGACTAAATGGGTTAAACTTGGCACACATTTTTTAAACTGCTGTGAAAATATGTTGTTGTTTAAATGTTAAAGAAGATGAGGAAGACACCATGAGCAACATGAACCCTTTCATAAAACTAGGGGATGATCTAAGGTGTTCAAGGAGGTGCTATTGGTTAAATAGTTTAATGAGCAAATGATGAGTCATATTCAGTATAATCAAATTAGAAACATGTTGGTATATGTTAAGTATACCAACATCTTTTTAATTTTGTTATGCTATATTTGACCAAATGTTAAAGTTTCAAATGAAATCAGGTTTGCTATTTCTGTAAGATGGATACCACTGCTTTAAAAACTCATTTGTAGACAACACAGATATCCAAAAATAAGGATCAAATCAGACAGCACTGACACATTTTCTTTGGGGAAAAAAAACATGTACTATGAATCGTACAAGGAGAGGTAGAACATGTGGTATGTTTTTACTCCTAGTTGAAGGCCGTCTGGTGACTTATAACTGTTAATTTTTGTAACATTTGGTCTCTTGTTTAAATTTGTCTCATAAGCAATCATACCAATCCGTTTTTATTTAAAATCATCATTAGTGATTTAGATTTAGATGTCTAAACAAATCATAAAGGCGTCATGAAAACGTTCGAATGTTTCCATTTATGGGATATTTGATTAACATATCAAAACACAATCCTTAGAACGTAGTATCAATTGCAAATAGAAATTCGAAAAATGTAAAGAATATCAACAGAGACATGTTTTAGTTAAATTATTTTTTTACATTTTAGCGTCCATTTTGAAATGTCCGCATTTTTTTTTGTAAAGTTTTAAATTCCGTCATGACTTATTTTAAACATTGAATCACATTTGTTATGCTCTAAAAATATTAGATTTGAATATTATTTGCTGTAATTTAAAACTGGTAACTGGTATTTTGACTGATTGGGGGCCATCTTGAAAATGGCCGCCATATTGGATTTTTCCGGATGGGTCCATAGCTTAAATTGACTACCATATTTAGATCTACAATTGTGCAAAGTTTCATGCTTTTATCATCAAACCCACCATTCTTTTGAAAAAATGCACGAATCAGCTGGATTATATGTAAAATGTCGTAACTATGTTTCTGCTTGTTTTGAAAAGAATATTGAACGGTTTATAATTATTTCCCTTAAAATCAACCTCTCCTTATAACAAAAAAATTAACAACCAAAAGTGATCATAAACAGTTTTCAAATAAAGAAGAACTATAAAGTAACGTAAGCATCTAATAAGAATTGCAACTTTATAGTCAACAGATGCACCCTGTTGTTTTCCAAAACTTTAGAGTTACGTGTAGTTCAATGACTTATAATACCGTCTTCAGGTTGTGTGAAATTACTGATATAAGAACTGATAAATGTTACCATGAATGGGGCAGTTTTTCTGTGTTTATAAATTTAACCTGGCCGTCTGGAGGTTTTGATGATCTCCCTCACTTAGATTTATCAGATTCATCTGCTGTGTTATCTTTCAGTTTACTATTGTAATTCATTAGGAATTGCTTTAAAACTATGTTTGACAATTTAGTATCAGGCTTTTCAGTGAGAATTGAAAGGTGTCACAACTTCCTACTAACTTCATCATTGTCAGATTGGGACCTATGTGTTTTCGCCTTATCAAAATGTCAGCCGGGCTGTAAACGTTGTCAAGCGATATTGTTCTAACAGAAATAGTTATATTTGTCGTCCGACTTTTTCGCATTTTTTCAATTAGATAGAGGAAGATGTAATATGAGTGCAAATGAGACAACTCTCCATCCAAATGACATTTTTTTTAAAGTAAACCATCATAGGTCAATGTACAGCCTTCAACACGGAGCAATCTATGATGTGTTTATCTAGAGCTAGTCATCATTTCAGTTTAATCATGTATATCTATTGTATAGTCATTTAATGAAATTTACTGTTTGCAAATCTGTGTATTATTCTTGATAATAATGATGTTTTTGTCCCAGGGTTGGATGGAAAGTTGTCTCATTGGTACTCATACCACATCGTCTTATATGTATGACAGTATCTTTATAATCATAAAAGCATATGCATCAAACAAATAAAGAGTGCCTTTCAATATATAAACCAAGCTAATGGTTTTGAAAAAAACATAACAATGGATAACAATATGTAGTTTAATTACGATTATAGGGATTATAGCTTCAACTATTGGCGCCAGTTAACCTTTGAGGCGTAACACGTTTGATGCAAATTAGTTGTCCTGTCATCAGGATAAATACTCCTGCACGTCTGGTCTATATTTTTGTTTGATGTTTTTTCTGTTTGTATCGATTCTCATCATATAAGCCTTTTTCAACTGAATTGTATGTTCTGTTTTTATTGTGTACTGTTACACCACTGTCACAGGTTAAGGGAGGATTGAGCGCATGTTTAAACATATTTAACCATGCCACATTTTTTATTCTTTTTTCTCTTTTTTGTAACCGTACGGTTGCTTATAAATAAGTCCATTTACTTCATATGAACGTAGGTTGATAGTTGTCTCGTTTGCAATCAAACCAAATCTTCTTTTAAAACTCTTCTACAAACTAACAACAACAATATCACCAATCAGTTTTTAACACAGCGAAAAGATACCGCACTTGAGTCAGGTTTCAGTTGTCCCCTAAACAATATTTTGTTGATGTATCTTCATTAAGTCAAAACGCATCCATGCACCATACAATATGTCGATGCTGTTTTTGTTCTTAATACATAGGGACAGGTAAATGGGTTATAAGTAAAACTTATAATCATATTGATAATTCTGCAATAACAAAAACCAAATATACTGCATCATATGTGCATGTCAAAGTAAACAAATTACGCTTGCTATTGTAAGTGTGGATACTCATTAGTAAAGTCGTAACAAATGAAGTAACAAACCACTGACCCTGATTGAGCGCTTACTAAAATGATTAATCCCACCACATTCTTCATGGTTTGTTCTCATTGTTAAAGTAGTTATCAAGGGTACCAGAACTTAGTACGCCAGACTTCGTCTACGTACCGATTATCAGGTTGTCTGCATGTTGATATCGTAAAATATCACCTCAGGACATAATATGAAGCTTTTTGTCGGGTAAGCGCAGCGAACGAGATCAAAAAGCCTTCATATTATGTCGAGCAGCTGATATTTTACAAAATTAATACATGCCGATAACCTGATAATCGATTTATCGGGCTGTATTTGCGTCTTTTGGAAGTATTGTCTTAGTTTCACCAGCAACCGGAAGTTGGCTTGATAGGTTCGGGTCAAACTTATCAACGTCGGTTCAAACATTATGACGTCACTGATATGTCAGGGTCAAAGTTATTAAGGCCAGGTCAACGTATTTGACGTCACAAAGCCGTGATATGGAGTTTTATTAAGAGCTGAGCAGATTGATATAGACAGTTGGACGACCGATAAATAAGACTTATCAGTGACGATCATATCAAAATATTTATAAAGCCGAAAAAGTACAAAGTTGAAGAGCATTGAGGATCAAAAATTCCAAAAAGTTGTGCCAAATACGACTACGGTAATCTATGCCTGGGATAAGAAAATCCTTATTTTTTCGAAAAATCCAAAGTTTTGTAAATAGGAAATTTATAAAAAAATGTCCACATTATCGATATTCATATCAACAGCGAAGTGTTGACTACTGGGCTGGTGATACCCTCGGGGACGAAACGTCGAACTGGCATCGACCCAGTGGTGTAAATAGTTATCAAAGGTACCGGGATTATGATTTAGTACGCCAGACGCGCATTTCGTCTACATTAGACTCATCAGTGACGCTAAAGGTCGTACGATTGGTTATAAATGACAATTTAACCAAATCTCCTTTTTAATACTGCACTTCAAGATAACGACAACAATGTTTTACTTCGGGTACCAGTTTGACTTTATGCTAAGTGCGAGTCTATGTTGTTTTACTTTCCTTGAATGTTATAAGTTGTTTTCTGTTTATTTCATATCATGTTAAAATTATAATTATGTTTTTCTATCCAGAATGGTATTATATGGAATATTTATAGACAAGGGAGGAAGGTGTCGACTGATAAATGTAGAAATAAACATACTGACAATTGTAACTTTAATTCACGTTACAATAAAAAAGATGCGCAATTATTTTATTAAATCAGTTTAAATCCTTATTGGTAAACAAAGTCTAGAACAAAACTAAAGGAGGGAATGTTTACATCCACCTCATTTAAACGTCGTTGGATAAAGGTCTCGATGTCAATCAAACTAAATCTCCTTTTATACTGTACTGTGAAATAACAATATCAATGTCACCATTGGGTCCTCAACACAGCAAGACAAACTCCCGGTGCTGGAGTCGGGCTTATCGCCAATACCAAAACATTCATTTACTGCATCGTACGTGATGTCAAACAAGACGCAATTAGCTTTCTAGTGTGTGTGTGGATACTGTTTAGTAAAGTAAGGTTGCAAAATTATTGAAAAGTGACAAATTAGAATCGTCTATAACAAACATTCTAGAATGCAGAATATTGGAAAAGTTTGTTGACTTAAACAAAATGTCCTAAGGTTGTGGTCATGACATATCTAGAAAACACAAGGGCAAATTGTAACAGTTCTAGTGGTGAAGCTTACAATCAACGACAATTTAAATGTGATGAGATAATATAATACGACAAAAACATAAACTATATTCAACTGACATGTACTGAAAATTTAATGCAAATAAAAATTATATGAGCGCAAATTGATATTAGGTGTAATACCACCATTGATTTTCCCCTATTAGTCTTTGTTAAATTTGCACTTTTCAAAAAAAGTGCAGAATTTATCTTTGTTTCAAATAAAGAAATACTTGACATGAGTAAAGTTTTATCCTGTCCAGTACTATAGAAAAACAAATTCACATAATATTTCATTGCATATAAGAAAATAGCCATCATTGGAAGTTAAGCAATCAAATTCATCCCCTTAATTTATCTGTGTACAAGGTTTAGTCACCATGTAACCTCAAGATTACAAAATTTTCTTTAGAAATCCCAAATAAAAAATAATGGGGTTTTGAAATACCCAAGACATATGTTAATGACACAGAAATGTTTTTACTGTAAAAAAAAATGTAGGATTAATTACCTACAACTGTCAAATTCAGGGGAATATTTTTTAGACCTACTTTCGTATACATCCGAATGTGACATACCATGATTTGGTGGTATTACACCTATAAGTACTCGAAACTACTGAAATTGCACGGTTTTTGTAATTTAACACAACATATGATATGGTTTACATAGAATAACAGAAAACACGATTGCATAGAGTGAGCAAGAAAACTACATATTGACGTTGGTTATGTTTCGATAGTCAACGTTGACCGAACTTCTTTTCGTAACCAATGTGAAAAAGATGACGGCGACAATAACACCGCCCTTAACATAATTAATTTTCACTGCACGTTAATCGTTAACTAAAAGAATACACAAACACATTAACATTCGTTTACATGATAATAACCTTTTGCAGTTTATTGTTTCAATAACATTTTATTGACACAGTGTTGTTTAATCTCTTATTTGACATAATCTCCTATTGTTATCATTCAATGATATGTTAAAACTATTGTATATCATTATGTATAGGATGGTAAAACTGCACTTCACAATGCTGCACTACAAAGAAACACGGAAATTACCATGTTGCTTATTGATGCTGGTATTGATCTAAATGCACGGGACAAGGTTAGTAAATGATCAACAAAACCGACACAAAACTATGTACTACGTGTTTATATATGCAACGACAAATAACAATGTTTGTTAATATATTATAACGTTTGATTTCTTCAAATTGAATCGACTTAACCCTTTTAATAATAATTTAGAGTTCTGTATTTTATTACTGTTTAATAACTGCAGCATATATACTTTGACAAAATTAATCGAGCTATATTTTGAGAATCTATTTTGTCATATACAACACACGTTGCATTGTTTGACGCATCCCTGTTTGTTAAATGTTATGTCTGAGTGTTGCAGATGGAGGACATTCTAAAAAACGCTTCCTCGACGGCGTCATCATCTTCTGTGTTATAGTCGTCATCATTCGGGAAAGTCGTATAAGCCTTTAACTTTGATAGATGTTCATAGTTCACATGCTAATAGAGTTGTCGATGCCTGTTATATTGTGCCTATTCCTTTGATTTTATAAGACACTATATTTTCATGTATCATTAAGGAAACATAATTTAGCATTGTTTTAAAAAAAATAACACAATGGACAGCAATATGTAGTGTTATTACGATTGTACAGGTAGGAATTATAGCTTCGACAATTGGCGCCAACAAAGAAATTGGACGCATAATATGTCGGACTTAACATTTTGAAAATAAATACTGTTGCTTTGTCATCAATACGTTTGTATTCATAGATAAGGTGTTCATGTATCTGTTATATGTGTTGTTTTTTTGTTTGTTAACAGAGACAAGAGATGCATAAACAACACGCCAGTTATATATTTTTGTTTGGTGTTTTTCTCCAATCTGATGACTTAAGCCTTTTTGAATTTATTAGTATAGTATGTTCATATGCTGTGCTGTTAAACAACTGTTCCATGTTAAGGGAGGGTTGAGAGCATATAAATACGTTTAACCCGTCACGTGCTTTCTGATTTGTTTTCATTGTTGAAGGCCTTACGATTTGTTATAAATGTTTACATCCCCTTCATTTAAACGTAGGTGGATAGGGGTCTCGATATCAATCAAACCAAATCTCCTTTTATACTGCACTGTGAAATAACAATATCAATGTCACCATTGGGTCCTCAACACAGCCAGAAAAACTTCCGCAGTAGTATTCGGGCTTTTGCTGATCCCTTCACAATAATCAATCTATGTATATTCATTAAGCTTAAATGCATCCATGCACCATGCAATATTAACTCATGACATATTCGTATAAAACTCTGCTATCGGGTACCTGTTTTAAGTTACGCTAAGTGCCAGTCTATGCTGTTTTACATCCTTTAGTCCAATAGGTTGCTTCATGTTTTATTTCAAATTATGTTAAAATTGTATTTTTTTTTCAATCCAGTTTGGTGACACTGCATTTAACACTGCTGTAAAACACGGATACACAGAAATCGTCAAGTTGCTGATTGATGGTGACATTGATCTCAATATAAAGGATCGGGTCAGTGGATTATAAGTTAACTTACAATCATATTGAATTATCGGCAATACCAAAACATTCATTTACTGCATCATATATGATGTCAAACAAGACGACATTATCTTTCTAGTGTGTGTGTGGATGCTCTTTAGTAAAGCAAGGTTGCAACATTAGTGAAAAGTAACAAATTATAATCTTCCATAACAAACATTGTAGAATGCAGAATATTTGAAAAGTTTGTTGACTTAAACAAAAATTCCTAAGGTTGTGGTCACAATATATCGAGAAAACACAAGGGCAAATTGTTACATTTCTAGGGGTGACGCTTACAATCAACGACAATTTAAATGTGATGAGATAATATCATACGACAAAAACATATAACATAAACAATATTCAACTGACATGTACTGAAAATTTAAACCAAATAAAAATTATATGAGAGCACACTGATAAAAGTACTCGAAAACACTGAAATTGGACTTTTTTTGTAATTTAACACAACATATGTTATGGTTTACATAGAATAACAGAAAACACGATTGCATAGAGTGAGCAGCAAAACTACATATTGCCGTTGGTTATGTTCCGATAGTCAACGTTGACCGAATATCTTTTTGTTACCAATGTGAACACGATGACGGCGACAATAACACCGCCCTTAACATAATTAATTTTCACTGCACGTTAATAGAGGTTTGCTGCTCACAAGGAAGCTATTAAACCAAGAGTTCCAAATGGTGAAGTTGAAATCATCCCTTCGTAAATTTTACGGACGCCATCACGAGTTGGATGACCGTTATGGAATAACCGTTTCACAAATGATATCGGATATGTTCCTTACATCGTAACTACAATCCCCTTCCCTTTCATGAATATGACCTACCGAATTAGACTATTTACCGGATTTGTAATCACTTAAGCAACACGACGGGTGCCACATGTGGAGCAGGATCTGCTTACCCTTCCGGAGCACCTGAGATCACCCCTAGTTTTTGGTGGGGTTCGTGTTGTTTATTCTTTAGTTTTCTATGTTGTGTCGTGTGTACTATTGTTTTTCTGTTTGTCTTTTTTATTTTTAGCCATGGCGTTGTCAGTTTGTTTTAGATTTATGAGTTTGACTGTCCCTTTGGTATCTTTCGTCCCTCTTTTTTTAATCGTTAACTAAAATAATACACAAACACATACACATTCGTTTAAATGATAATAAGTTTTTTTTTAATAACATTTTATTGACACGGTGTTGTTTTATTTTCTTATTTGACATAATCTGCTATCGTTATCATTAAATGATATGTTAAGACTATTGTATGTCATTCTGTATAGGATGGAAAAACTGTACTTCACGATGCTGCACGAGAAAGAATCACGGAAATCACCATGTTGCTTATTGATGCTGGTATTGATCTAAATGCAGAGGACAAAGTTAGTAAATGATCAACAAAACTGACACAAAACTATGTACTACGTGTTTATATATGCAACGACAAATAACAATGTTTGTTTACATAGTATAACGTTTGATTTCTTCAAATTGAATTGACCTCACCCTTTTTATATTGATTTAGAGATCTGTATTCTATTACTACTTATTAACTGCAACAGATATACTTTGACAAAATTAATCGAGCTATATTGTGAGCATCTATTTTGTCATATACAAACACACGTTACACCGTATTTACGCATCCATGTTTGTTAAAAGTTATGTCTGAGTGTTCTTGCGGGAGGAAAATCTAGAAAACTTCATCGACTTCATTATTTTCTGTATCATGGTTGTCACCATCCGGGGAAGTCGTATTAGTCTGGAATTTATGGTTGTGCATGTTCCAGATACTAACAGAATGTTCTTACATAGTTTTAAATGCCTGCTATATTTTGCCTCCGTCTTCTACCAATGTTTCCATAATTTTTCCCTTTGTTTATGGCCTCGCAACTAAGTTGTAGGGTCCATATAGTTTCACCTTTGTCCGTCATTTCGTCATTCCGTCATTTCGCCATTCAGTCATTCTATCAGTTGTCGGAGTGATATAGTTTTACCCTTGTCGGTCATTCCGTCATTCCTTCATTCCACAACAAACCATTATACAGACTTGTTTTCTAAACGCCTTCAAATAATGAGCTGAGTTTTAATATGTGTGTTAACAATAATAAAATACAAATCATGGTAAAGTTTTGTTCCGCTCTGCTAGTTTTTGCCGACATTACGGGCTTTGAACTTTGAAAAATTGTTGAAATTCACAGTTACACGGACTTTTTCAAAACGCCCTCAGATATTGGGCTGATTTTCGGAATGTAAGTTAACCATGATAAGTTACAGATCGAGTTTAAGTTGTGTTCCTCTCCGCTACGAAACGTTTTGCTGAAAATAAAGGTTTTTAAACGTTGAAAATTGATAAAAATCACAATCTTACGGATTTTTTTCTATACGCCTTCAGATTTCGTGTTTTTTTTATATGTGAGACTACAATGATGAGTTACAGATCAAGTGTATGTTTCGTTCCGCTATGCTAATTTTCATGTCGTTTTACGACGTATAGTCACAATAAAAATGCAAATGTCAGGAAGCAATACGTTGAACCGAATTTACCTGGAGTAATTAAAAAAATAAAATACCACACGAACTGAACTGAACTTGTTGGTAATGGAGTTAATTCAACAACACTTACCGTTATCTTGATGATATTTTTTCGTTAAATAATCAAGAAGTTTCTCAATATACTGCTGAAATTTACCCCAAGGAACTTACTTTCAACAAATCAAAATTATTCGGTAATAACTGTCCTTTTCTGGATTTAGATATTTCGGTTTTAAACGGAAACTCCAAACTAAAATGTATGACAAAAGAGACGATTTTTCGATTTCTATTGTTAATTTTGCATTTTTAGATAGTGATGTTCCTTTGGCACCATCCTACGGTGTTTATTTTTCACAGTTCGTTCGCTGTGCAGTTGTGACGTTTTTGATTTTAACGAATGCAATCTATGTATTACTGGTAAATTATTAAACCAGGGATATCGTTAACATAAATTACTTAAAATCTTTACTGAATTTTTCCATAGATATAAAGTTTGGATTTGGTTTTGAAGTTTGGATGTACCTGTAGAATACTTATTTCAAACGGGATAGCACATCCTCAGTTTTACGGAAATGTTGTTAACCGTGCCCGGAAATTTAGAAATGATCCATGTAAACTTGTCGCTCCTTTAAATGTTTAAATAGACTTATTCTAAAAGGTTACCTATTCAACACTGTAATTAGATCATTGAATATTGCTTTTATTGTATTAATATTGATTGTGGTATCAGTAAATGAAAAGCTAACTAAATATTACAAGTATGTTATATACATATTATAAATATACATAAAATTCGTTCATTTTTTTTTATATATATACATGATATAAGGCTGTTAGATTTTCGTTTTAATTGTTTTACATTGTCTTATCGGGGCCTTTTATAGCTGACTATGCGGTATGGGCTTTGTTCATTGTTGAAGGTCTTACGGTGACCTATAGTTGTTAATGACTTTGTCAATTTGGTCTCTTGTGGACAGTTATCTAATTGGCAATCATACCACATCTTCTTTTTTTATATTTAACAAACAGACTTATTTTAAATAAGGGATTTAGTTACGATTAGATCTATTAATAAGAGATATTGTTACTATAATATCTTTACGTCAGGTCTTTAAAGAGTACATATTTTGGAATTAATATTGAATTATTGATATGGTCGTTCTATTGTAAATAAACTCACTTATTCCAAGACCAGTAGTTGGCAATATACGGGTTATGTCCTTCTTATATATTTGACGATGACTGGAAGACTTGTTCTTTATTTTAATATGATGAAGACATTTTTGTTAATCAGTGGAGGGTTGTCTCATTAGCACTGATACCACGTCATTTTATATTTATTAGAAATCAACCAAATCCCAAAAATGGATTATGTGTTTCGTGCACAGATAGTGTTTTTAAAGTACCGAGTGAAGGTTTACGTCGAAGAATTCAGATCTACTTGTCTTGTTGTCTTCCTGAACTTTTGTACCATGAAGTCGAATCTCATTCAGCAATAAAACCAAACATTTTAGGCTTGCTGTTCAGCATTAATCTAACATGTTGATTATCAGATATATCATTCAGTAATGTTCAATGGTTTGTTGTAATTGTTTCATACATGTATGATTAAAGGTTTTGTTCCTTTTTGTACTTTCTTTTATTATATACATCTTTTGTAATCCCTAGCTAGTTATAAAATAATGTAAGTTTGTTTTCATTGTTTAAAAATTGGCCATACATGTACGTGATTTTTTTTTAAACTGGTCACTAAAGTACAGAGAGATCAATGACTCTTGTTAAAAGGATATATACATAAATTATAGACATTTAAAGCACTAAACAGTCGGGTTGATTAGGTCTGACATGTTCAACAAATTGATCTTCATATATCACTCTTTTACCAAGAAATAAATTGGGTGTGTTTTGTTTTTTTTTTTGTTAAAAAAAAATAATTGTTCAAAATTTTCTGAAATTTGGCAAAACTTGAAATTGCATTGTGCAGATTAACAGAAAGTAAGTGGTTATATTTGTCAATTTTTTTTCTTATTTAACTTTGTAAAACCATACTGATTTGAGGATGAGAACTGCAACCCTAAACCAATTCACTATTAATGTTGTAACTTTTTCATATATTATTTACGAATGTAACATTCTTTTATGTCAAGGATGGTTCAACTGCACTGCATCTTGCAACAAGTAAAGGCAACACAGAAATGTTCAATTTGCTTATTGGTAATGGTATTGATGTTAATTTACAGGACAAGGTATGGTATAAGTATGTTATATAGCAAATCAAAATTTGCATCTGCATAAATCATGTAAATAGGAGTTTATCTATCAATATCTAATGTGACAAGTATCATAGTTTACATGGCAACAAAAGCAAGAAAAACAAGGAGCTATTCAGATTTTATTGAACGGTATGCCAAACGAGGTCAAAATTCCATGAAAGGATTAAGAGGTCCATTCTAGTTCTGTATTTCAAATTTATAACGCTTACATATGAACTTTGGGTCATTTAATTAATCGAGTACAACTATGATAACATCGATACCTATGATAAACACTATAACAACGTATTGCAAACTCATGTTCAGAAAGTTATTGTCGTAAATTCACTATTATTTTTGAATATTTTGATTAATTAAAAATGTTAAATAATGTATTTTTGTCACTAAAAAAATATTTTTCTTATAATGTGTATCTGTGAAGGCTCAAAATGACATTTCACCCAAGATCAACATTTTGCCGTCAACATTTTGGGTTTAAGGACAATTGTTTTTTCCTTCTTATTGGTGATCTATATCTTTCATTTTGCTTATTTTTTTAAGCTATATTTCAGCTTTATATATTATTGTTTTGGACCAAGTATCACACACAGTTTTTCGACATTCCGATAAAAATATGTCAACAACTCTTTTTTCATTGAAAAAAGGTCCCTTTTGCATACCTGTTGAAAAGTAAAATTTTGAGCTTAAATTGTCTGGGACCCTCTACTTTTTTTTTAACCAATTTGACTCACTGTCTGTAAAGATTAAAATAATAAAAAAAATATGGCACTTCTGACAGAAACTTCGAGTAGGCCCGAGCCACCTTAACATGTTTAAGCCTTATGTGAATTTTAATTTTAGTTCATATATTTTGGAGTATAGTATGGCCTCCAGCATCACTCAACTAGCCCCTTCTGTTGTTGTTTGCTCTTCGTCGGGTTGTTGTCTCTTATACAAATTTTCTTTTTCCATTCTTAATTTTCTCAATTAATCAATGCCTATTGTTATCACAACGTGTTTCTCTTGCTTAACTATAATTTGCCACCTATGCAGCACTTCTCAAAATAAAAAAAAGTGGTTCCTAAATTGTGTAATCTTGATACAAGCATCCGACATTCGATTCTTAATAAATAAATATAGCTATTTCAGATATAACGTTACAATATCGTTCTTTCTAAATCATATATTTTTAAGGCTGGAAACACAGTGCTTCATGTAGCTGCTGAACAAGATCCGGAGATGGTCAAATCTTTGATAAACAATAATTGTGATCCAAATATACCAAATGATCATGTAAGTACAAATAGAATATACATTTGCTATTGATTTAAGAATATATTAGAAGTTAAATCTATAATTAAACCAAACGTCTATGAGGTAAACCTTTATATTAAGTCTTTCGGCTCGCTCGAAAATTGATTGAGGAAGGATCGTATTGATAATGTACATGTGTTCCACAGATAACGCAATTAATAAAACAAAAAAACAATTTGAGGATAATTTCAAAGGTTTGTTTACGAGAGGACCCGTTTTTGCTGTTTTAATTGCTGTAATTTTCTCTGGGTCACATAGAACATATGTTTTCCCTCTTTCGACGTTGATGTGCTCTTTTACCCCTCTCACCTTACCATTTTTCTAAAAGTAATGGTTTTTAAGTTCATCAAAACAAACTTCAAACCTTAGGGAATATTTTAACGTGATAAAAAGCTTTCCCAAACAAAATTTGAGAAATGAGAAAAAAAGGGGAGATGGCAAAACGGGCCTTATCGTGCCTTGTTTTTTGGCACGGTATTATAAAATTAAAAACAGTTTTTGTTAAATTCGTTCAATTTTGAAACGTCAGAAGAGAAAATTGTGTTTTTCTTTTTTTTAATATAAACACGTCAATAACAATGCAATTTTATAAAGACATACTGTAGGATGACTCAATGAGGACATACTGTCGGATGACTCAATGAGGACATACTGTCGGATGACTCAATGAGGACATACTGTCGGATGACTCAATGAGGACACACTACCGGATTACTGGATGAGGACATACTGCTGGATTACTTTATAAATACATACTGCCGGATAACTTAATAAGGACATACTGCCGGATAACTTTATGAGGACACACTGCCGGATATTTTTATGAGGATATACTGACGAATTATTTGATGAGGACATACTGCCGGATTACTTTCTGAGAACCTACTGCCGGATTACTTTATGAGGATACACTACCGGATGACTTTATGAGGACATACTGCCGGATTACTTTATGAGGACATACTGCCATATTTCTTTATGAGGATATACTGCCGTATTACTGTACGAGGACATACTGCTAGATTACATGATGAGGACATACTGCTGGATTACTGGATGAGGACATACTGCCGGATTACTTTATGAGGACATTCTGCAAGATTACTTGACGAGGACATACTGCTAGATTAATTGATGAAGATATACTGCCTTATAACTTTAAGAGGATATACTGCTGGATTACTTATTGAGGACATACTGCCAGATTACTTGCTGAAGACATACTGCAAGATAACTTGACTAGGACATACTGCCGAATTACTTTATGAGGACATACTGCAAGATGACTTGATGAGGACATACTGCCAGATTACTTTATAAGGACATACTGCCGAATTACTTGATGAGGACATACTGCCAGATTACTTGATGAGGACATACTGCTGGATTACTTTATGAGGACATACTGCCGGATTACTTGATGAGGACATACTGCCGGATTCCTTGATGAGGACATACTGCTGGATTAATTGATGAGGACATACTGCCGGATAACTTTATGAGGATATATTGACGGATAATTTGATGAGGAAATACTGCCGGATTACTTTATGAGGACACACTGCCGGATTACTTGATGAGGACATACATGTACTACCGGATTACTGTATGAGGACATACTGCCAGATTACTTGAAGAAGACATAATGTTAAAATACTTTATGAGGACATACAGCCGGATTACTTGATGAGGAAATACTTTCTAGACGTTATAACTGTCCTTTCCTATATTTAGATATGTCAGTTTTGCACATGGAACTTCATACTAAAATTAACAATAGAAGGGACGATTTTTTCGATAAGTTAAGCATATGTCAACAGATTTTTATAGTTTGCTCTCATGTTCTACACCACGGCCCAAGATAAGGGGAGAGTTTGGCGTTTTTTGTATAGGTTAAGCCTATGTCAACTGATTTTTATAGTTTGCTCTTAGATTCTACACCACGGTCCAAGATAAGGAGAGAGTTTGGCGTTTGCTATCATGCTTAGCCCCGCCACATTCTATATGTGCTTGTCAAAAGTCAGGAGCCTGTAATTGAGTGCTTGTTATTTGATGCGGTTGATCGTATGTTTTGCTTGTTTATTGTTTTCCGCAGTTCTTGTATTGATTTATTGTACCACTGTTCAAGGATTAGGGGAGGGTTAAGCGCCCACTAACATTTTCAATCCCGCCACATTATGTATGAATGTGCCTGTCCTGAGTCAGGAGCCAGTATTTCAAAAATTACAATATTGAAATGTTACACATAATGAACATAATGAATGTGTTATAATTTTTAATACAAAACAACTTGTTTGATTCAGGGGAAAAGGCCAATAGAAGTAGCCAACAGCAACGTCATAGTGAGGTTGATAAAGGTAAGATTTATGTCGCTTTTTAAATACGTTAAAACAAATATGTATAAAGAGTATGTGATGATTTAAAACGTGCTAACGAATTTTAAGAATGATCTCCAAGATATGTCATACCGAGAATGTTACTGAATCCACATAGTATTTAATATATTGTTTTCTTTAAAAGAAAATGTGTACTGACTTTGTGTCATGGAATATATATCCACTATCCTGTGTTTTCTAATTTGTATACATATTTTTAAAATACAAACAAATATTTAAGTCTTAACGCTCCTTGCAGGATTATGAAAAGACACTTGTACCTGGTGAGTAGTTTTCTTAACATGATCTTATGATGTGTCACGATACAGTTGTTGACAAATTATATAGCCAAACATGTGCATATGAGTATACAAATACTATTTAGTTTGATTTTTTTACTGAACAACATCAATATGAATACCAATATAAATTTCATTCAAGAACTAATAATAGTGTGCTTTTTAATTATGTTGATCATCACACTTAGCAAAACAGTCATATACGGGAATAGGTCATGTTCGGTATTTAAAAGACCAGACCATGTAAAATGGTAAATTACAATCTAAGACGTGGTAATTATGACCATAGTTGGTTTAGACACAGACACATTGTATGGATCAACCAATTAGTGTGGGTGTCCATAAATTTGACGGAGTGTCATTTTAAATCTTTCCTTTTTATAACGTTTTTGTAGCAGTTTCTGTGTACGGAGCACACTCCTTGATATGACGTCCGTATAGTGTGAACATACACGTGCATAACGTATCAATTGAGATATGTAGACCCCATACGAAGGGGAGGATATGTTACTGCTGAGAAATGGGGAATTGATAATTCGGAAGCTGAAATTGTTCCGTTTGTCATATATTTAAATGTCGTCCATCTGTGTCAATATTGAGGAAATATCAAAGTATGAAGCAGTCCTTCTAGTTTAACAAGATCAAATTGAACTGGACACCTTGCCAGAATTGATTGAAGCTCCCATGTCTCTGATAGAACGTCCAATTCTAAAGTTGAAATTGATCTACCAATGTCCGTATTCAGAGATAAAGTAGGTGTGACATGTTTATCATCTCTTTGCTAAAATTACAATTGTCTTGTGAATGAGTTTCGAAAACAAATGAGGAATCAATAAATCCCACATGCAAACACATATTATTTGACAGGGATTACTTTTTGGTGAATTATAAGTCCTCCATTGGTTCAATCAACATTCAGGAAACATCAAATAAAATGATTTGCCTAGTTGCTATTGATACCTTTAGTTTAAATAAAAACTGTATCCCGCTTCCTGATACGCATGTTCTGCAACTGAAATATCTGTCAGATAGACACACATTATGTTCGCAGGAAAAAAGTTTTCGATTGAACCCAGTGTACTTGTAAGTAGAGCGGACATTTGAGTAGTAAAATAATGACTTGTAGGCGAAATAAACATATATTTGTAAGGTATTTTGTGAAGCTTCGGAAGCTAGTATATAGTAGGAACTTTCGTTGCTGCTTGAAAATATGTAGCTCACAGTTTGTTAGTTACAGATTTTTTTTATCTCAAATATGGAATCAATTTCGATGTTGGTGATTTCGCGATTTCCCTTTGCAAAACCTCTATGTTCCTTTAATCTATGTTTTATACGAGATATATGGCCATTATGGTGGTTGTTAAGAGTAAATGTTCTTTTGAAATGTTGTATATGTATATCATTAATGAATTAAAAAATAATCTATGGATTTCCTGTCAGCTTTTTCGCAGTTTATTCATTTCGAACAGTAAGTATGGGATGAATTGGGGATTATATTATGACATTCATGCCAAATAATGATTGACGGGGGACGATATTTAGGTCTTTTACTGCGGGATTATTTTAACCCTCGTTCACGAACGATCTTAAGGTCTCCTATTATAATATGGTTACGGGGGTCATATATTAGAGATATAGATAAGTCTACAGGTTGACCAGGCCGGGGTTTGAACCAACGACGTCCCACATTCGGGTGAACACGCTAACAGAACACAACCGATGCGTTTATTAACCATATAGTTGATACATTGATTGTTGGTTGGTTTACGTCCATCGGCAAATATTGCATGCTCTTTCAGGACGAGAACAAATGAACAATAAATACAATAGGCAGGTTATGTAATAGCGGCCTCCTGGGAGGAAGGTAGGGAAAATTACAATTGAAACAAGCCGTATATTAACAGATCAAAGATGTTACTAAGGTTCTCAACGCGACACTATCGTGTTACAAGATACATTGCAGTAAAAGTTAACACATAGACAAAACGAAACAGTGAATTTTTGGGATACATTAATTTGACAAACTCAATTAAGTCGTTGACCTATTATTGCGAGATATAGTAAGTACTTCGATGACACGAATTTTCATATATACTTTTATCAATCGCTCATATCTAAAGCTACTACATAAGGAGAATTAAGAAAAACATTATTATTCCACTGATACACTTTTGGCTGCATTTTAACATCGGGTCTTAATTTTTATAAGTTACTTAAATTACTTAAGCGTATTTTCATTAATTCATTTAAATAGTAAGTTTTTAGACGATATGTGAATCCTTCTAAAATCAAAAGCATGTGGAACAATTTGGTGATACATATATGTGAGTAACCGTTCTCCATTTCATTACGAGAAGTCAGAAACTTTGAAAATGATAAATATCAGTTTTATCTTTTTTAAATGGGGCAAATCTTGGACATATTCAAAATGACTTATGCCCGGTAATAACACAGTCGAAATTGTTGAATTCCTAGTACTTAGTAAACAAATTTTGTCAATCTTACTGAATATTTTTTAATCTATTCTTTAAGTAGGGTTTCTACCTATTTTGCCAACAAATCTTAAAATTCTGGTTACGAAAATGTATAGTTTTTATGATTTGGTTTTGATTGAATGAATAATTACAATGTTTTTGTATATACGCGTAATAACGCATGATTTGCAAAGTCTGGTATAAAGTTCAAAAGAAGCCTTGAATTTCGTGTAGTCTAGGCCAGCTTCAGTTTGTGGGTATCTTGTCAAGGACTGTAGAAATATTTTCCAAAACCGTTTTGAAAATATATTGTTTACTTTTAAAAAAATAAGAATATTTTATGATCACGTCTATTAAATTTGTAAAGTAGTAAATGTTTATGTAAAAAACAAATTCAGGACTTCCAGCTGAAGTTAAGAAATTCGATAAGAAATCAGCGAGGGTGTTCTCTAGTCTTTTAGAAGAAGAAAGCTATCGCCATTTTGAGTCCAGAGTTATGTTGGCTGGCGAGCAGGGCACTGGAAAAACTACTATCGCCAGACATCTTGTCGGTAAACAACCAACAAAATTCAGAATGTCAACTGATGGAATAGAGTTATACAATGGTCTGTCATTCATGGACATAGAAACAAACTGCTGGCTTGGTGGACAACAAGGTAAAAAGAAAAATAGAAAAAAGAAAATCTGAAATTAGAAAAAACATTGTTATGTTTCATATATTCATTGATCATATTGATCCTATTCTGACATAGGACTCGGACTTCTTTTGAACTGCCTTTTACTGAGCGTATAGTTTTTTTTTTACATTGGCTAGAGGTATAGGAGGACGGTTGATATCTTATAAAACATGTTTAACACCACCTCATTCTTGCGCCTGTCCCAAGCCTTTGCTAGTCTTGTATGATTTTTAATTTTAGTTTTTTGTGTATATACCGGAGTATTACGTCCATTATCACTGAACAAGTATGCATTTTTTGTGTAGGGGCCAGCTCCAGCTTTAGCACGGCTCGGAGTTCGGGAGATTCTCGCTGCATTAAAGACTCATACTTGGCCTTTTTGGTTGTTGTCTGCTCATTTGGTCGAGTTGTTGTCTCTTTGACACATTTCCCATTTCCATTCTCAATTTTATTATGTGTTTTCAGTCATAAGACATCTCTGTATAGCTTAACATAGATATTCTTTATTTAGACTTTACAATGGAAGAATTAACCATTACCAGATCTCTTATACAAGACGAAACACTAAAGAAAGAAACATTTAAAAAGGGAATCAGTCAAAATACATTAGATAAAGAAAACACTCCCTTGCCTGCATCTGGAGGACCAGCAAAAACACATGAAACGCATGATTCACATACGTCTGATGCAACAGCTAAATGGTCGGATTTTGGAGGTCCATTGTCAAATACGACTTCCAAAACAGAAAGTCTAGATGATACATTCCGGCCAAATCATCACCTTCTAAATAAGCATGTCAATCCTGACGATGAAATCAAACAACTATCGGTTGACCAGCCTCAACACAAAGAGATAGAAGAAAACAGAGATATCAGTTGTAGAGCAGATATGCATGATAGTAGTCATGCCTGTTCAGTAAGCCCGTCAAGTAGATCAGTCGAAGTCAGTAATTTATCAGACAACCTTATAAATGTGGATGAACCAAACAAATATGATCTACCTGCCACACAGGAACCCATTGACACTTTTGATGACAAATACACCCATGAAGTTCTATCTGATAAAAATACTTCGACGAGCGTCCCAGATTATCTTCATTCGAAGTCAGGTTTTACTGGAGATGTGCACATAGAAACTGTTACTGAACCTGTAATAATCGGAAAGCTAAAAAACTTTTTTGGTATTTCCAAGAAAGTTAAAGAGGTCAAAGTGTCGATCACAAAAGAAAAATTCTTTGAGAAGTCTGTTAAGGTTGGGAAAAAGCTGTTACACAATAAAAACATAGCACCTATAATTATCTGGGATTTCGGAGGGCAGGATGTTTTCTATTCAACTCATCAGACATTTCTGACATACAGAGCGATTTACATAATTGTATTGGATGGAAGTAGAAAACTAGAGGATCCTTGTCCACCTGAACAATATCTCCCTGGAAAGAGTGGGCAGAAAACAGCAAAAGGTACTGATAAAAAAATAATAAACATTAATTTAAATAGGCTTTACTTAGAATAAGTGCCAAATATAGGGAAAAAATAGTATTCATACGTGATTTCCATATGTGATTCTTAATATACCTTTTCAACAACTCTCGACACCGACTAATGACACCTACAGTTTACAGATATATTGGAGGGGTCGTCTCAAAGACAAAAACGTCTGATTATCATTACGATATATAAATTCGGTTTGGCGGTTATATATGGCTACAGAAGATGTAAAAAATATAAACAGTAAATACAAATAATTCTCTATTATACAATATTCTTATTACATGTATTTACAAGACATTTCTCGTTGAATTGATTAAAAAAATATTGCAATCATTCCGCATCCTGATCAGGTTAATTTCTCTTCAACTTTATGATAGCATGCCGCATGTCAATAACATGAATAAGAATAAATGTGTATATGTAAAAGATTTTCTAAATTTCTGAAACATTATGACTGGACTGTCTGTCCGTCTGTTATCACACTTGTTAACACGGTCGAGACTTTTTTAAAACGATCTAAACCTTACCAGATGTACATATTGAATTTTGGGAGGGGTAAAACATATTGATGTCAAAGGTCGAAGGAAAAGATCAAGATACCGTGTTACAGTTGGTGTCTTTACTTTTTGAATAAGCGGAGATATATCAACATTTAAGCAGTACATACCTGCGTATGGAATTTATTCAACATACTAGTTACTATAGAGCTTTGTCATTGTAAATTCTTTGTGGATAGTGCTAAGTAGGGGTTGATTTAAAACATATTTTATTCATTAAGATATGAAAAGGATTGAGCAACAGGCACGGCCTATAAAAGCTCTCTCCATAATACATGTACAAGGTATAATTCAATTACAACAACTGTATTTAAAATAATGCAATATAGTGGAAAATGCATGCTACTTATGAGCACACACGAGCAAATATATGTTAACAGTGTTACTTACTAAATGCAAAGTATATTTAAATATATAGGCAATTAATCATCAGTTATTTAAAGTACCTTGAAACATGCAAATATCCTTTATAAGTCATTAGAAATATATATATATATATATATGGCTTGAAAGAGACATTAAGCTTGCTTAGTGGAATAAATGAATTAATGTTGGAGTGTAGAAAAAGAGTAAAAAAATAAAACTAGATGAAACAAAAATTAAGTAAGTTTCAAACAAAACGTTGAGTGTAACTGATATATTTCTGAACAGATTTAAAAATAGCAATATTCATATCATATGAAAATAATCTGTTTCCAAAAAGTAGTAATTCAATATTTATGTCAACATTATCAACAATTCAGTAAATGGAATCAAAAAGGATCTGTCTTACATCATTATACTTAGGGCAAATAAAACAGAAATGTTGGTTATCCTCACCAGTATGGTAACAGTTTGTGCAAAAAGTGTTCTCGGATAAGAACTGATTAAACAAATGAGATTTAATGTTGCTAGCATTATTTCTGAGTTGACAATGACTTATATTAAGTTTCCGTATCCCATAGTTGAAAGGTTTAAATATATCATCAGTCTATAAAACTGATCCAGTCCACTTATAAATATACCCAAACTTGGTGATTTTTGTAAACTCAAAGGAAGACTTTACATGTAGTGGAAGGAATGAAACTATTAAAATAGGAGCTAGTTCTAGCAAGAGGCGGGTGAAAAGTGTTGTTTTCATTCCTCAAAGTATAAGGGTTTTGTCCGGGAAGATATGGCTGGACTAACTCATATAAGTATGCAGGTGTCATCCCATTTAATATTTTGTAGAATAGTATAAGCTTATGTTTATTACGTCTATTCTCCAGAGTTTCTAAACCTTATTCAATATAAAGTTTTTGTCTCGAGGAATTACGTCGTAATCCTGTAATAATTCTAGCAGCTTCTATCTGAATATTTTCAAGAAGCTCAGTCTCATGCTAGGAGCAATTGCCCCAAATAACATCACCATATTCTAATATAGGTCTAATAAAAGCATAATAAATACGTATAAGTGAACTCCTATCTAATAAGTGTTTAACTTCACGAAGTACAGAAAGACGAGAGCATGCTTATTTATAAATAATACCAATATGCGTTTGCCATGAAGCTAATGACTGAAATGTTATCCCAAGATGACAGTGAATATTTATTTTTTCTCAACCTCTTCGCCATTTATCCAAAAAAATACAGGTGGATGCTCCCTTTTCCTTCTAGTAAATACAATATTTTTAGTTTTCTTAGAGTTAAATTGAACAGCCCATGATTTTGCCCAATTTAAGATAACATCCAAGTCATCAGTCAAAGAAGCAGCCGCTACAGCATGATCATCATCTACTATGACAAATAAAGAGGTGTCATCTGCAAAAAATCTAATATCATTAGCAATGTCATTTAGTATATCATTTATATAAATAAGAAAAAGAAAGGGTCCCACAACTGATACCTGGGGATTACCTGCATGTTTACTTCTTTGAGTTGACGAAAAGCCTTCTGAAACTACCTTTTGTTGACGATCCGAAAGATAACTTTCTATCCAAGATAAGAGCTGATCATTTAAGCCAGATTGTTTAAGTTTAAATAAAAGTCCTTTATGCCAAACTTTATCGAAAGCTCTAGGTACATCACAAAATACAAACCGTACATCCCTACCACTATCCATATTACTAATAATTTTATGATATATTTCGATTAACTGATTAACAGTAGAATCACCTGGTTGGAATCCAGATTGAAACTTTGACAAAAGGTTATTACTCCTCATATAATTATACAAATGTTTAAATAAAACGTTTTCCATAGTCTTACAAACAATACTAGTAACAGATATTGGACGATAGTTTAGAGCTGAATGTGGACTACCTTTCCCTTAAAAAATAGGATTAACATGTGCAATTTTCTGTTTAACTGATAGAGATATATTAAATAACTTAGTTAATGGTTTAGAAATAAAGCTAGCAACCTCTTTTAAAATTCTAGGACTGATAACATCAGGTTCAGCTGGTTTATTAACATTCAAAATTTTTTACTGGTCTAAAATTTCTTTCTCAGTGATGACAAATGTGTTTAAATGACATGGAGGAGGCTCATTATTATCAGGAATTTATGGTTCTATATCAATTTTAGCTATATCAGCAAAATGATTGTTCAGGATCTCTGATTTGTCCAATGGATGAATAAAAATTTGGCCATCATGTTCCAAAAAAATGGAAAATCTCTGTTTTTAGTAAAATTTGATGCAGACTTGGCAATGCGCCACCATTTACCAGGAGGAATATTTTTGTCAATAAGTTATAATGTCAGTTTGCACTTATATTCATCTTTTTCCTTTCTAACTAAACTGATAATTTCATTACAAATTTCTCTAAATGTTTTCCAGTGGAGTATTTGAAGTTTTCACTTTGTGGTGAATTCTATTACGACGTCTTATCTTGTTTCTTATCAAGTTGTTCATAAATGGTTTATCATTTGGTCTAACTGTAATAGTTTTAGTAGGTATATATCTATTGACAGTACTTTCGACTGTTTTGACAAAGTTCATATAAACATCATTTATATTATTTGATTTAAAAATAACATCATCCCAGTCAATATCATTTAACTGGTTTTTAAGACCTTCATAATCTGCACGCTTAAAATCTCGAATTTGTCTTTTAAACGAGTGTTGTTTAAAAGTTTAAATGAAATTTCGACTGAAACAGGAGAATGAGAACTGCATATCGGTGTAAGTACAGTTACTGATTTAATTAAGTTTTTGCGATTTGTCACACATAAATCTTTTTAAAAGAGTTACTTGAGTTTGACATCATATCACAATTGAAATCACCACAAAGGAAAATTGGCAAATTACAATCAAGTGCTTTGTCTACTGACTCACTAAATAAGTCCCATATATTAGAATTTGAGTTTGGAGGACGGTATAAAACACCAACTAAATTTTTTTCATTACTACAATTCCTCACTTCAACCCAAAGTACTTCAAGATTGCTTACAGATATGTCATATGTTTATGAAACCCATTTAATTTAATTTGGTCATCAGTAATTGACCTGTCAATATGAGATTCTGATATACAAATAATATCATACTCGTGTATTTCATTGTTAATGTGATCTAACTTAGGAAGTAAACTACACACATTATTGTGTACTATTTTCAAATTTTTTTTGTTACTCTGATCTGGACCTGGATTTTGCTCAATTCCAGCAACCATTAATAAAAACTGTATTATACTACTGAGGATAAATAAACTCATCATAGATTCCAGGACTAAATTTTATATATACGCTAGAAGCGCGTTTCGTCTACAAAAGACTCATCAGTGACACTCGAATCCAAAAAAGTTGAAAAAACCAAATAAAGTACGAAGTTGAAGAGCATTGAGATCCAAAATTCCTAAAAGTGTTGCCAAATACAGCTAAGGTAATCTATGCCTGAGGTAGAAAAGCCTTAGTATTTCTAAAAATTCAATATTTTGTATACAGTTAATTTATAAATATAACAATTTCAATGATAATTCATGTCAGCACAAAAAGTGCTGACTACTGGGCTTGTGATACCCTCGGGGAAATAAATCTCCACCAGCAGTGGCATCGACCCAGTGGTTGTAAATAAACACATCATAGATTCCAGGACTAAATTTATATATATACGCCAGACGCGCGTTTCGTCTACAAAAGACTCATCAGTGACACTCGAATCCAAAAAAGTTGAAAAAAGCCAAATAAAGTACGAAGTTGAAGAGCATTGAGATCCAAAATTTCTAAAAGTGTTGCCAAATACAGCTAAGGTAATCTATGCCTGAGGTAGAAAAGCCTTAGGATAAAAACATTTTTTATGATTATAGGGAGGAATATGTTATGAATAATAATATAGTTTACAAATTTACAGATTAATGTTCAAAACATTGATCAGTCAAAACTATCAAAACTTATAATGAATATATAGTGAAACATAAGCACATGATGTACACTTTGGACAGATCTTTGAAACTGAAAGCTGACGTATACATTAATTAACAGGACACTCAAACATAGACGAGATAAAGTACAAAACAAAACATACATGTACAGAACATATATACAAAAGGGACACATTAATAAATAACAGATGTTGATGATATCAGATATCACTTATCTTGTGATACTGTAATACTATTGAAAAAATGAGCAACGTCTGTGTTCATGCAATAATCTGTGTTTTTGAATTACAAAGATGTATGGCAGTAATTATAATGTGAAATGTAGAAAACAAAACAAAAGCAATTAAATAAGCAAAAGTAGGATAACACTTAGCCTGAATTTCAGACAAAAATTGAATAAAGCGCAGTAAAATTGACTAGACTAATCTATAGAATATGCTTGACAGAAGTTTATTAGCTTGACTTAATTTTCAATTTACGAGTGCAGACAGAAGTGAGAAACACAATTTGTCAAATGATTAAGATTATCTATGTTATAGATTGTGGTAATACTGTATATTGAGGGATATTGATGTATGTGACATCCTTCATTATTGCAACCATTGTCCAGTTACTTGAGTGTAAATAGCATGTGTAAAAACGAGTTAACTGTGGAAGTAATTAATTAAATTTGTATGTTTTCAGCTAACTGGAAATATGAGTATTTTTAAAATTAAACCAAATGCGTAGGAAACGTATATTTTCCGGAAAATAGTTACAAAATAAAAATAGTTGATTGGTATGAGAGACAAAGAGACAAATATCATCCCAAGGTTCAAGTTGGTGTTGTAGACAACAAAATAATTATAGATGAACAGGAATTATATAAAAATACATATGGTGCTTGACAATATCAAACAAATATGAAAAGCATGTTCAAGTGATTTTATACACACATTTTATTTTTTCAGTTTTTTGTTTATGTCGTCAAATATTTCAAACCGATGTCTAGTTCCTTACTCGTCTGATCCATATACATGACCATTAAAATACCTTGAACTGATAATATTGTCATGTTGGTACAATATATTTAGGAGACCCAGGTTGAGTTTTGTTATATCATCACCAATTCTAACTTTGAGTGCTTCGTTTATAGCCTTCTTTTTACGCAGAAGTGAAATGTTGGTATCCATTCTTAGAAATTTTATAAGAACTGGCCCGGACTCCCTTTTTTCCCTGGTATGCTATGCATTGCAACAACTTCTGACGGGTTGACGTCTAATTTGACTTGGTTCTTTAGTTCATTAAGAAGAGAATGTGGTAGGTCTTCATTTCGATTTTCTGGTAAGTGGTTTATTTTCACATTTTCTTACGTGAGTATTGTTCATTCCAGTTACCAAGCCGAACACTTTCAGTGGCTTTCTTGTTGTTTTCATCAACGACTTCCCTCATTTTTCTAAGATCAGAATGCAGGCTAGCCTTTTTTTCGAGGAGATTTCCATTTTCAAACTCAATAGTGTTTAATTTGTCATGTAGGTGAGATATTTTCGAATCATAATTGGTTTTTAATTTCTCGACTTCTGACTTGACTTCAGACAACATCTCTTTTTTAGTTTGTTTTTTCAAGTTTTCGGATAATGATTTAAATATCTCGGTGACTATCTCTGTAAGGTCAGATTTTTTCGGCACATTTTTCATGGTTCAAGTTCGTTTTCAATACAAATACTATGGTCCGAAGAACTAGAGAAACAAGAGTGGAGACGTTTTGCTGGATTAAGATATTTTGTTTATCTCCAGTTTTCTCTGTAAATGCTGATTCCTCAGCATTATTTGTGTTTTTGCCTGACAGTTTATCGACTTTAGCGGTAGAAATAAAGCTGGTTATTTGTTGTTGTATTTGAGACATATTTTATGTGACGATTTAAACTATTTCTGCGATCATGAAAGTTCACTTTATGTGTAATCTATATGTAAACATTGGCTAATTACTACTCACCCGGTCGTCAATTTTAAAACTCCATGCCATTTTACTCTTTTGGAAAGTTATATCATTGTAAATCAAATACATTTCAAGCATTACATCTCTAAGTGATGTAAAGTATTATTTAAAATTTTTACTTTGAGACGACCCCTCACATCTTACCTGTCGTAGTCGTGCTCAACTTTAGGTGTAGACAATTGTTGAAAAGGTCTACTATGCTGTCAAATCCTTTTAATTTGGTCCATTATACAATAATCAACATTGGCGTTGTATGTTGATAGAAGATAAGTATAAGTAGTGTATATATTCATGACTGTATGAGTATTTGGACAAAATACTCATACGGTCGGAACCTCCGCGTACGGTCTGAATAATATTAAGAAGTTGGTCAAGTTTATTAGATACAAATGCATATTACAGATCAACATAACTCAACTCTCAAATTAATATAAAAAAGTTCAATTGTATATTTTCTAAATATTTTAAAAAACACGCTGATCAACCCTGTTAATCTCTTGTATTTAGCATGTCGATTAGTTACACATTAATTGAATTATGATCACTAAAATTGAAGATATCTGGAGTAAATATACTATGAGAGGACAGTTGTTAAAGAAATTAGCAACATGACTTTACAACAAAAATGCAAATGCAAAGAAACATGCATGCACTGCAAACATGTACATTTTTAAATGTAAAAAATATAACGTTGCTTGTTGTAGCAAGTGTCACCTGTCGTACTGGACCATACGGGTATACTCATACGGTCCGATCGTACGCGTATGGTCGGACCATATGAATATACGTATACGAACCGGACCGTACGCGTACGGTCCAAATACTTATATGGTCTGGAAAATGTACACACAAACTTAATTCTGTTTATTTTGAAGATTATCTGCTATTTTGGATCAACACAATTGTAACATACTGTAAAGGAAGTGTTGAAGGTTTTCCTAGAATTATCATTGTTCTGACCCACAAGGACAAGTTAAAACCTGTAAGCATATTAAATGATATAATGTTTTGATTGTGTTCGATATGTCAATGCATAAGTGTGTATAGGTTACGCTCAAATCAACACCATTGAAAAACAAAACAAAACATAAGTCAATAAATTTGGTATAAAAGTGTAATTAAAGAGCCATCGTTACTTATGAATTATATAACCACTGCCCGTAGAATATCAGTATTCCAAGTTCTTTTTGCTTTTAAACTATATAGATAAAGAAAGATGGGGTATGAGTGCCAATGACACAACTCTCCATCCAAGTAACGATTAATAAAGGTAAATATTATTATAGGTCTCCAACACGGAACTTTGGCTCACACCGCACAGTAAGCTATAAAGGGCTTTATTATATATACTTTGCCTCTTGTAAGATATGCGTTTGTATAAGTTTCCTATACAGTTTGTCTCGGATTAGGAACATTACAGCTCCGGTAAAAGAAAACATTTTCCTGAGTTGTTTGTAATAGATTGATATTAGTAATATAACACTGAATCGTAAGATGTTTGTTCGTTTTCGTTCTTACTTACTCCTTTTTATCTAATCAATTATATTTGATATTCTCGGTTTGCTTTAACCAATAGTGTGTCAATTGGAATAATGTGAATGTTACATGAGTTGTTTGTAATAGATATTAGTAATATAACACTGAATCGTAAGATGTTTGTTCGTTTTCGTTCTTACTTACTCATTTTTATCTAATCAATTATATTTGATATTCTCGGTTTGCTTTAACCAATAGTGTGTCAATTGGAATAATGTGAATGTTACATGGTATGATATATTATAAAATTTTCCCATTTACACATCAAGTAATTTGTAGTTGATATATACGATATACATATACTTTTGTGAAGAAAACATATTCGTTTTGATATATTTAAGAATGAAATTGAACAGAGACGAACGGAGCTATTCGCAGATATCAAACACATGTTTTTACAAACACCATTCATGCAGCACTTGGTAATTGAAGATCAGATATTTGTAAACGCTCAAGACAAATGTGATCCAGAGATGGCAAAGTTAAAGAATATTATAATCAGCGAATCGAAGATGCAGCCAACATGGGGTGAACCTCTTCCAAAATGCTTTATTCCTTTAGAACTAGAATTTGCATCGCTAATCAAACGCGATATTCCATTGATTACACTAGAGCATTTGCAGAAAATCAACTCATTACAACCTATACGATCCTTGACAGAATCTGAGTTAAAAGTATTCCTGAAATTTCAACATGCCATAGGCAAGGTGTTATACTTTGATGAACACAGATTAGACTGTCATGTTATTTTGTCTCCAACACATCTAATCGATGCCTTTAAGTCTATTGTAACTGATAGAAGGTTCTGTGAAGGAGACAAAGCAAGAGAAGAGTTGTGGGATGTAATGGGCAAACAAGGAGTTGTCTCAAAAAATGTAATCCAAAAAATTTGGAAGAAAAAGAAATATAAGAAATTCTACAAAGATAAAGATTATTTACTGGACGTTATGACTCACCTGGATATATTGGTAGAACCAAAAAGATACGACTTAGATCGCAACCGTATACCTGCTGACTTCTACTATGTTGCAAGTATGGTACGAGCGAAAGATGATTCTGGATACCTTCAATCAGCTGGCTTTACAAACAGGAGTATTGCCATAGCCTTTCAATCGTCATCATTAATGATTCCTCCTGCCTTATCCTTTAGATTTATAAGCTACTGCCTATATGTCTGGGCGGTTAAAACATACGGAGAGACCAAGCAGGATATGCTGTTTCATAGGTCAGGGGTGTTTACCGTTGACCCGTCTTTGAATATGTGCATTTCCTGCGAAGATGATATTATCATTGCCCGTCTAGTTCATGCCACTTCAAACACGCTTATAATGAGGGATGTAGCTTCCAGCATCTATGAATGTCTTACATCAGCCTTAGAGAAAATAAGTCAGCTGTATATTAGAACAAGTAGCGATCAGAGTCAAACCAGTGATGCATCCTTCATGACTAGGATATGTTGCAACTCACCAGATAACCCATGTTTCTTTCAAGGCAATGATCTAGCTAACACAGAACATGTTTGGATATGTTCGTCACATGGCATTGAACACAGCATACATACAATTACATCGTGGATTGAAGAAAAGGCAAGACTTTATTTGTTTGGCAGTCAAATTACTAAGATAAATACACCCGTAGTTCGATTCTACAATCAGTTTTAACAACAATAAGTTTGTTTATCGTTTAGAATTATATCAAATTGATCATTAAGATTCGAGTCAAAAATGCAATTATATGTTTCTCAGTCAAGCAAAAGGTAATATTAACGGAATGTTGATACAAGTAAACAATTTTTGGTCGTAAATTGCTAGAAAATGCATTTTATATAGATACACATTTGAAAAGGAAAAGCTAGGATGCATTTATACTCTAATAACACATTAAAGTATGCTAAGGGAAATTCTTTATTTGACGCCGGTATATATTCTAATACAAAATAGTTTGTAACTTTTTTTCAATCCCATCAAATTAGCCGTATACATAATATACTTACTAATAATGTACACCGAATTGATGTCTACAATAGAAATAAGTTTGTAATTTACTTTTTCTTTTCAGGACGAAAAGAAGTGTAAACCAGGGTGCACAGGTATTGTAATCCGTGTAACCTAATTTCTAATTTTATGTTCTTCTTACATCTTGTGGAGGATTACTAGTTTTATGAATTATGAATTATTCTAAATACTAAGGATTTTTTTAACCCTGGCAGATAACTTTAGCCGTATTTTGCACAACTTTTTAGAACTTTTGGTTCTCAATGCTCTTCAACTTTGAACTTGTTTTGGCTTTGATTTTTTTTTATCTGAGCGTCACTGATGAGTCTTATGTAGACGAAACGCGCGTCTGGCGTATTGACTTATAATCCTCGTACGTTTTGATAGCTATTATTCGTGTGTTTCTCTGTCCTGTATGTTATCCGATTTATTCGAAGTGTAGTCCTGTCATGTAATGTTGTCATGTTAATGGTTCAATCCACCATTTTTTTCTTAAAATGTACTTTCCAAGTCAGGAAAATGCCAATTGATATATTATAGTTCGTTTCTGTGTGTTTTGCATTTTAGTGTTGTGTTTCTGTTTTTTCGTTGTTCTCCTCTTATATTTGATGTGTTAACGCACGTCTTGCGTACTAAATTATACTCTTGGTACCTTTGATAACTATTTACTATTCTGGGTCGATGCCACTGCTGGTAGAGGGTATCACCAGCCCAGTAGTCAATACTTCGTTGTTGACATGAATATCAATAATGTGGTCATTTTTATAAATTTCCTGTTTACCAAACTTTGAATTTATCGAAAAACTAAGGACTTTCTTATCCCAGGCTAAATCACCTTAGCCGTATTTGGCACATTTTTTGGAATTTTGGATCCTCAATGCTGTTCAACTTTGTACTTGTTTGGTTTTATAAATTTTGATATGAGCGTCACTGATACGTCTTATGTAGACGAAACACGCGTCTGGCGTACTAAATTATAATCTTGGTACCGTTGAGGTTTTTTTTAGTTTTTATGCCGATTTTTTTTTTTCAATTGACTAATGAATTTCGAACAGCGTTATACTAATGTTGCCATTATTTAACACTAAGAACCTCTCAACATTTTAGAATTTGATAGTTGTATTAATAAAAAAAACAAAAACAAGACAACTAGGTTCATGTGACTATTACAATTCAGAATGGAAATGGGCAATGTGTCAAAGAGTTGTAAAGAGCAGAAAACAACCGAAGGTCACCAAAGGGTCTTCATTACAGCGAGAAAATCCTGCACACTGGGGCGTGCTTCAGTAGCCCCCTAAACAAAAAGTGTGCACTATTTCAGTGATAATGGATACTAAACTCCGAATCAAACTAATTAAAAAATCATATTAGTCTAACAAAAGCCAGAGGCTCCTGACTTGGAACAGGCGCAAAAATGCGCCGGGTTAAACATGTTTTTTGATATCTCAACCCTCCCCTTATATATCTAGCCCATGTAGAAATAAATAAACACACATCAATACGCACAGTAAATTCAATTTAAAAGAGGTCCTGTTCCGATGTCAGAATAGGTAACAAAAGAAACTAAACAAAATGACAATGATACACAAATTAACAAAGGACTACTAGCATTAACTGACATGCCAGCTGCAGACATCAATTAAACTGATTTAAAAATGTTATCTTCATTATATGAATATCAAGCACAATCCCTCTCGCTAGGGGTTCAGTATCATACCATCATAAAATATATAGGAAGAACATAGATACCCTTTTATGTATTGGTGTTCATTTAAACCATGCTGATTCGATTTGTTTAGAGTGGTAGAATACAAATCAGTCAACAATTCATTTTCAACTGTTAACAAGTGGGTTTGTTTTGATGAAAAAAGGTAAATGATACATGTAAATCCGAATATTCTCTCTCTCTAACTCTTATTACTATCGTATATATATTTTTTCACTTTGATGTTAAAGCTGTGCAGACATCAAAGTGAATTGTAAATATAACTATCATCACTTTGAAGTATACAAAAAGCATCACATAATCATCTTAATATGTAATCATAACGTTATGGCCTGCTACCAGAATAGTATCTAACATAATACCGACGACATGTATCTCTGATTACTCTCATTTCAATATGATAGGAATTAAGTTCTCAGTGGTTAGTTTGAATGTTGAGAAAAATGCAAAATATCCAGGGCGTTAGTTTTTCCCTGGTTTGCAAATATTTGATATGTTTTATATGTTAAGTTTTAGTTTTTAATAATATTTTTCAACTTCCCTAGTTTTATATTTTTGTTTACATCATATGTCTTTGGTTTTGTTCTTTACACGGTTTTTTGTATCACCTAAAAATTCATATGATACTGCTTTTGTGTGCTTTTATAAAATGTACATCTTCCTAATGGCTATTTTTTTTTTAAATACAAACCGTTTTGGTATTTGATACATATGTACTATTTCTGATGCAGTTACTAATGACGAGTTTCTAAAAACGACACCAACAGACCTACACTTACGCCGCCTGTCATTATTATACGGTACATTTGGAGCTAAAGAATTGGCAATACATTTGGGTTTGTCCGATAGAGAAGTTGAAACCGTATTAGAAAACGAAGATCCAATGACTTCAAACTTTGAAATTTTGAGAAAATGTCGAGATAGCAAGATGGTAACATTTGAAGGCATCAAAAAGGCATTACAAAGAATTGGAAAAGAAAGTATCCACATACTTTGCAAGGTAAATATATTTGAATGAATCATAACATTTAGTAACACTGTTTGTATAATCACCAAATTTTGTTTTTTATCATATGTTTTGTAACATTGTTTACCTGAACAATAACAAACACATCCAATTACTGTAAGTCAGGCATATGCCAGTTGTTATCCATTCGTTTGATGTGTTTGAGCTTTTGATTTTGCTTTTGATTAGGGACTTTCCTTTTTTAATTGTCCTCGGAGTTCAGTATTTTTGTGATTTTATTTTTCATATGACCTTTATTTTGTATATTGAAGGTAGACATGTTTTTATGATAAATAGGAATGTAATGTGAATACACAAGATGAAAGACAAAGGTATTGTCAGAAAAATAAATATAAAATCCCACAGGATAATTTTCTTGACATTTTGATGTTGACCATCGATTATTTCATTTAAATTATCATTTGTCTACCTTATTCCCAAAATAACAACATGAAATACTAATTGATTAAATGATATTCGTACAATATGTGTCAAGAAATTAAAAGAAATCGTACTAGTGTTCATCCTATTAAAATAATAAATAAGTCTTTAAAATCTAGCAGAGGTAAACATAACAATATGATCACAACAATTCTAGTACATGTTTATAGACTGTCAATAGATCTTCACGACTATGAAGAGTATAATAATGTTTTTTAAAAAACGCTTTACAGACTGTAAGAACCAAATTCACCAATACCGTTATTCTAAAATTGTTCAAAAAAACATATCTGAGATGAAAAAAAATACCACCAAAATAGGTAATTTGGCAAAAATTTAGGAGACACATCTTGCTATTTATTTATACACTGTATAATATTTATGCATGTGTACTCAGAGTGTTTTTTTATATTTTGACAATTATTTGGGTTTCTTTTTAATTGTTATAATTATGTAGGTTGATAACAAATACAGTTGGACTGTTTTTTTTACATTAACATAAGCTTTCAATCAGATGATGGCGTTATGTAAATAATGTCTTTTTTTTACAGCTTGTTAAAGGCCAACCTATTCATTTTGGTAAGTGATGTGGATCCAGTATTTTTCTAGATGTTTAGTAAGATTGATTGTTCGTAATTAAAAGACGTATTTTAACATGCGTCTATTTCATTTCATAGAGTTTACATGTATAACATATTACACTGGGATTCAACAAAGTAACGTATAGCTAGGAGTACAAAAAAATTAGAAATTATTGAAAATGTGAGATCAATTCGATAAATGCATTAATATTTTCAGAAGTGATGTGTCGTCACATAATTATTCGATCGCATCAATGGTATTTTTCATTTTGCCAGTAATCAGTACCCAGTAACTTACCACAATAAATGTTTGCATTGATATCTGAATTTACAATATCCTCATTTGACAAGTTGAACGATTGATGGTGTTACCTTGATACGCCACAATAGCATCACATTGGCAAACATAGCTAGGTTTAGTAGTGCTTTGATAAATCAATGGCCACGATATGTCTGTCGGCATTTACAATGTTTAAGTATTCTATAGAATAACATGTAAAGCATTTGTGTCTTTTGTATCTATACAACTTTTTAAATACATGCATCTCGTAACGATTATGTTTGGACATTAAGCTGAAACATCAATCATACCTTACAATTACTTATGTGTATTGCAGTTCAAAAATAAAAGCAAAAGATTATATATATGTTTACATCAATTGTTTTCTTTTTTTTTCGAAATTTTCTTAATATTCTACTGAAAATTTTAATCATTTGCCAATAGTTTTTTCTATCTTTGAACAACACAGACATGGAACCTGAGAAGTGGGATCTGGTACCTACAGCAGAACACATTGACAAATTGGCTCCATTGGTAGGAAAAAACTCTCTCCCGTTTCTAATAGAGCTTGGAATGGACTTTAATACCTGGGAACAGATCAGCCACAGACAAAATGAAAGAGATTTGGTTAGACTGAACCAGGATATCTTAGAAGAATGGAGATTCAAGTTTTGTAGGATGCACAATCTGAAACCAACTTTGCGAGAAATCGCACGTGCATTCAGTAACATTGGCAAAAATATAAAAATCGTTGAGAACACATTGTCAGATTTATTTTAACTTTTCTATATTTTTATTCAAGAAAGATTTTCTCTTGTAAGCATTTATTGAAAACTGATCATGGGACAGGACAAAACGTATAGAACATTCTTTGAAATATTAATGCATTAATACAAATACTAATATGAATTCTGAAAGGAGAAATCTTCTTGTTGGATTATAGAAAAGCAGGACGCAATCGATCAATTTCTTTGTTTAAATCTGTAAATTTTGTAAAATATTTGCAACTATTGTAATAAACCTCAGTGATGTTTTTTTTTTATTATTTAGACTGTCTATACAACTATCAAATATTTTGTTTTTTTCCAATCAATTTTTCAACTCTCTCATTTCAGGGGAGATAACACAAACCGTATTTTGTTTATAAATAAATGCTGAGAAAATTTTCTGTTTTTTTTTTTGTCTTCTAGAAAGAAAAAAGTTCGGTAATGTAAATATATATATAAATTGAGGTGTTTTTATTGCAAAGGAATAAATAATGTTGTATACAATTTAGTTTTTATATTTTGCTTTGTATTCTGCTGGTTAATTTGTCAATTATTTTTTTCTCATGTAGTATCTCTTCTTTTTATTATTTAGTGTTAGATCCGTTTTTCTTTGTTTTATCTTCCTATATATAACCTGTAAGTTTGTTACGGAAATGTATGTTTTACCAGGCAGCAAACAATCCATGTATCGTTGTATTTTGGGTTCGTATGTACATCTTTATTTTTTTCTGGAATATTTTTTACACTGGGGAAAGTTCTAAACGAAATATAGATTGTTGGTCTCAAGCTGGTGACATCAATATGCTAATGTTCAAATGAAGTATCATAAAATGTTGAATTTCAAGGACTAATCCTCTTAGCAGAGTCAACTGATCCCTCAGATATTTCGGGATATTCATTTTTTCAAACGTCTGCATGTACGTACTTATTATTTGCACAGACTCATAAAACTCTTGAATGTTGTTTCAGATGAGTTACGATGACAAACTGTTGCAGTAGTATGTTCAGGTCAAACTTTACTAGTATATAGTCATAATTCATAAATGAAAATAAATAAACAGATATATGCATCTAAAAAGTATTTCATTTTTAACTACAAGGCTGCTTGAAAATCTGTTGTGAGTTTTCAATGGAGTTTTAGTGACAAGAAAAGACCTGACGGACTATAATAACGGAACACAGTTCCGTGGGGTATGATATTAACTGAGGGAAATGATCCTGGTATTTCTTCTTTTTGTAGATTTGATGTGTACATGGGTACTAGACTGAATATTTGATACGCCAAAAAAAGGCACTTTGTCTACATGAACTCATCAGTAACGCTCACATCGAAATAGTTATAAAGCCGAACAAATAAAATGTTTAAAAGTAAACATGTAAACATGTAAAACATATTGCTTTCATTGCAACAGATCCCATGATGTTGTAGCAGACCCAATGATAAGGTTTTAGATCCAAAAAAAAAAATTAGACATTTTTTTTCTTTCTTTTTTGTTTATTCTGTTGAAATATATAATAACCATTACATGTAGAATTATAGTATTGGACTGATTATATAAATAAAGCTTTTATTATTATCATATATATCTATTTGCTTTATAATAAACACTTTGAAATAAATGTTGGTGTTCCTTTGATTTCTAGCTTTTGAATATTCATGATTTGTTAAATAGATGTGGGCCGCTCAACAGTGATAAAAAGACAAAGGCAATAAAATAGAGGAAAGTGGCGATACCCTTGGTTTTCGTTTAAGATGTAATTACTACATCGGAATCTCTTTCGCTTGTTGTGTTGTTTTATGGTTGTTCTCATATTGAGGTATATCTATCCTAACATTAGCTTTTATGCAATGATGGTAATTGAATGAGCAATGCTTGGCTGACAAATATTGTCTTGAATTGCTAACAAATTGGTTAATTGACCACCCTTTAATGAGTATATATGTTTTGTTATAGCTTTTGAAGATGATAAAAAAAAAGGGATTATCTTAAATATCTACGAGCAATAATGTATTGCCAATAAAATCTCTAAACAGAAATAACAAAAACAGTAAAAAAATATATCACAAAAATATATTAATTGTTGTCCCTAAATTGGTAATTTTAAGAATCGTTTGCATTTTTTTGTTATCATTTTTAATATTATAATAGATAGAGATACAATATAAACAGCAAATGTTTAGCAAAGTAAGATCTACAAATAAATCAAAATGATAAAAAATGTCAATTGATCCCTCCAGGAGTAATTGGCCTTTAAAATCAATTATTCACAATTTTTCGTAAAATATTGCAATCTTTTTCAAAAATCTTTTCCTCTGAAACTACTGGGCCAAGTTAATTATACATAGAGATAACTGTAAACAGCAAGAATGTCCAGTAAAGTAAGATGTACAAACAAGTCATCATCTATAAAACAGAGAGTTGTGTCGTTAATTCAACTCTTGAATTTAATGTTGTACAGTGTTTACTATGCACTGCAGCACATACACCAAGGTGAGCGACACATGCTCTTTAGAGCCTTTACTCTATATACCAGTATAACCGGAGTATGCACTGCAGCACATCGAACACGGTGAGCGACACAGACTCTTTAGAGCCTTTACTTAATATGCCAATATAGCAGTCTGATAAGTTAGTCGATTGAGTCCTAACATTTGATTGCGTTATTTTGACCGAGTTTGAATTTCCATGGCTGGTAATACATGCAAAGCAAAAAACACTAACACAACCAGTATTCCTGCTGATGATACACCGACACAGCAGTATGCCTGCTGATGATACACCGACACAACCAGTATTACTGCTGATGATACACCGACACAGCCAGTATGCCTGCTGATGATACACCGACACAACCAGTATTCCTGCTGATGATACACCGACACAACCAGTATTCCTGCTGATGATATACCGACACCACCAGTATTCCTGCTGATGATACACCGACACCACCAGTCTTCCTGCTGATGATATAAACACCGACACAACTAGTATTTCTGCTGTTGATTTTTCCCACTGACACAACCAGTATTCCTTACTGATGATAGAAATCCTACACAACCAGTATTTCTGCTATTTATACACCGACACAACCAGTATTCCTGCTGATGATACATCGACACAATCAGTATTCCCGCTGATGATACACCGACACAACCAGTATTCCTGCTGATGATACACCGACACCACCAGTATTCCTGCTGATGATATACCGACACCATCAGTATTCCTGCTGTTGATACACCGACACAACCAGTATTCCTGCTGATGATACACCGACACCACCAGTATTCCTGCTGATGATATAAACACCGACACAACCAGTATTCCTGCTGATGATATACCGACACCATCAGTATTCCTGCTGATGATACACCAACACAACAAGTATTCCTGCTGATGATACACCGACACCACCAGTCTTCCTGCTGATGATATAAACACCGACACAACTAGTATTTCTGCTGTTGATTTTTCCCACTGACACAACCAGTATTCCTTACTGATGATAGAAATCCTACACAACCAGTATTTCTGCTATTTATACACCGACACAACCAGTATTCCTGCTGATGATATACCGACACCACCAGTATTCCTGCTGATGATATAAACACCGACACAACCAGTATTCCTGCTGATGATATACCGACACCATCAGTATTCCTGCTGATGATACACCAACACAACCAGTATTCCTGCTGATGATATACCAACACAACCAGTATTCCTGCTGAAGATACACCGACGCAATCAGTATGTTTGCTGATGATACACCGACACAACCAGTATTCCTGCTGATGATATGCCGACACAGACAGTATTCCTGCTGTTGATATACCGACACCATCAGTATTCCTGCTGATGATACACCGACACAACCAGTATTCCTGCTGATGATATACCAACACAACCAGTATTCCTGCTGAAGATACACCGACGCAATCAGTATGTTTGCTGATGATACACCGACACAACCAGTATTCCTGCTGATGATATGCCGACACAAACAGTATTTTTGCTGATATTACATGCATAGTAAGAAACATCAACACAACCAGTATTCCTGCTGATGATATGCCGACACAGACAGTATTCCTGCTGATGATACATGCATAGCGAGAAACACCGACACAACCAGTATTCCTGCTGATGATACATGCATGGCAAGAAACACCGACACAACCAGTATTCCTGCTGATGATACATGCATAGCGAGAAACACCGACACAACCAGTATTCCTGCTGATGATACATGCATAGCGAGAAACACCGACACAACCAGTATTCCTGCTGATGATACATGCATGGCAAGAAACACCGACACAACCAGTATTCCTGCTGATGATACATGCATAGTAAGAAACACCGATACAACCAGTATTCCTGATGATGATACATGCATAGCGAGAAACACCGACACAACCAGTATTCCTGCTGATGGTACATGCATAGTAAGAAACACTGACACAACCAGTATTCCTGATGATGATACATGCATAGTAAGAAACACCGACACAACCAGTATTCCTGCTGATGGTACATGCATAGTAAGAAACACCGACACAACCAGTATTCCTGCTGATGATATGCCGACACAGACAGTATTTTTGCTGATAGTACATGCATAGTAAGAAACACCGACACAACCAGTATTCCTGATGATGATACATGCATAGCGAGAAACACCGACACAACCAGTATTCCTGCTGATGGTACATGCATAGTAAGAAACACCAACACAACCAGTATTCCTGATGATGATACATGCATAGTAAGAAACACCGACACAACCAGTAGTCCTGCTGATGATACATGCATAGCAAGAAACACCGACACATCCTGTATTCTTGCTGACGGTACATGCATAGTAAGAAACACCGACACAACCAGTATTCCTGATGATGATACATGCATAGTAAGAAACACCGACACAACCAGTATTCCTGCTGATGATACATGCATAGTAAGAAACACCGACACAACCAGTATTCCTGCTGATGGTACATGCATAGTAAGAAACACCGACACAACCAGTATTCCTGCTGATGGTACATGCATAGTAAGAAACACCAACACAACCAGTATTCCTGATGATGATACATGCATAGTAAGAAACACCGACACAACCAGTAGTAATGCTGATGGTACATGCATAGTAAGAAACACCGACACAACCAGTATTCCTGCTGATGGTACATGCATAGTAAGAAAAACCGACACATCCTGTATTCCAGCTGATGGTACATGCATAGTAAGAAACACCAACACAACCAGTATTCCTGATGATGATACATGCATAGTAAGAAACACCGACACAACCAGTATTCCTGATGATGATACATGCATAGTAAGAAACACCGACACAACCAGTATTCCTGCTGATGATACATGCATAGTAAGAAACACCGACACAACCAGTATTCCTGCTGATGGTACATGCATAGTAAGAAACACCGACACAACCAGTATTCCTGATGATGATACATGCATAGTAAGAAACACCGACACAACCAGTATTCCTGCTGATGATACATGCATAGTAAGAAACACCGACACAACCAGTATTCCTGATGATGATACATGCATAGTAAGAAACACCGACACAACCAGTATTCCTGCTGATGGTACATGCATAGTAAGAAACACCGACACAACCAGTATTCCTGCTGATGGTACATGCATAGTAAGAAACACCGACACAACCAGTATTCCTGCTGATGATACATGCATAGTAAGAAACACCGACACAACCAGTATTCCTGCTGATGGTACATGCATAGTAAGAAACACCGACACAACCAGTATTCCTGATGATGATACATGCATGGTAAGAAACACCGACACAACCAGTATTCCTGATGATGGTACATGCATGGCAAGAAACACCGACACAACCAGTATTCCTGATGATGATACATGCATAGCAAGAAACACCGACACAACCAGTATTCCTGCTGATGATACATGCATGGCAAGAAACACCGACACAACCAGTATTCCTGCTGATGATACATGCATAGTAAGAAACACTGACACAACCAGTATTCCTGCTGATGATACATGCATAATAAGAAACACCGACACAACCAGTATTCCTGCTGATGATACATGCATAGTAAGAAACACCGACACAACCAGTATTCCTGCTGATGATACATGCATAGTAAGAAACACCGACACAACCAGTATTCCTGCTGATGATACATGCATAGTAAGAAACACCGACACAACCAATATTCCTGCTGATGGTACATGCATAGTAAGAAACACCGACACAACCAGTATTCCTGATGATGATACATGCATAGCAAGAAACACCGACACAACCAGTATTCCTGATGATGATACATGCATAGCAAGAAACACCGACACAACCAGTATTCCTGCTGATGATACATGCATAGCAAGAAACACCGACACAACCAGTATTCCTGATGATGATACATGCAAAGTAAGAAACACCGACACAACCAGTATTCCTGATGATGATACATGCAAAGTAAGAAACACCGACACAACCAGTATTCCTGATGATGATACATGCAAAGTAAGAAACACCGACACAACCAGTATTCCTGATGATGATACATGCAAAGTAAGAAACACCGACACAACCAGTATTCCTGATGATAATACATGCAAAGTAAGAAACACCGACACAACCAGTATTCCTGATGATGATACATGCAAAGTAAGAAACACCGACACATCCTGTATTCCTGCTGATGATACATGCATAGTAAGAAACACCGACACAACCAGTATTCCTGATGATGATACATGCAAAGTAAGAAACACCGACACAACCAGTATTCCTGATGATGATACATGCATAGTAAGAAACACAGACACAACCAGTATTCTTGCTGATGGTACATGCATAGCAAGAAACACCGACGCAACCAGTATTCCTGCTGATGGTACATGCATAGTAAGAAACACCGACACAACCAGTATTCCTGATGATGATACATGCATAGTAAGTAACACCGACACAACCAGTATTCCTGATGATGATACATGCATAGTAAGTAACACCGACACAACCAGTATTCCTGCTGATGATACATGCATAGCGAGAAACACCGACACAACCAGTATTCCTGATGATGATACATGCATAGTAAGAAACACCGACGCAACCAGTATTCCTGATGATGATACATGCAAAGTAAGAAACACCGACGACACAACCAGTATTCCTGCTGATGGTACATGCATAGTAAGAAACACCAACACAACCAGTATTCCTGCTGATGATACATGCATAGTAAGAAACACCGACACAACCAGTATTCCTGCTGATGATACATGCATAGTAAGAAACACCAACACAACCAGTATTCCTGCTGATGATACATGCATAGTAAGAAACACCGACACAACCAGTATTCCTGCTGATGATACATGCATAGTAAGAAACACCGACACAACCAGAATTCCTGATGATGATACATGCATAGTAAGTAACACCGACACAACCAGTATTCCTGCTGATGGTACATGCATAGTAAGAAACACCAACACAACCAGTAGTCCTGCTGATGATACATGCATAGTAAGAAACACCGACACAACCAGTATTCCTGCTGATGATACATGCATAGCAAGAAACACCGACACAACCAGTATTCCTGATGATGATACATGCATAGTAAGTAACACCGACACAACCAGTATTCCTGCTGATGGTACATGCATAGTAAGAAACACCAACACAACCAGTAGTCCTGCTGATGGTACATGATAGTAAGAAACACCGACACAACCAGTATTCCTGATGATGATACATGCATAGTAAGTAACACCGACACAACCAGTAGTCCTGCTGATGATACATGCATAGTAAGTAACACCGACACAACCAGTATTCCTGATGATGATACATGCATAGTAAGAAACACCGACACAACCAGTATTCTTGCTGATGGTACATGCATAGTAAGAAACACCAACACAACCAGTATTCTTGCTGATGGTACATGCATAGTAAGAAACACCGACACATCCTGTATTCCTGCTGATGATACATGCATGGCAAGAAACACCGACACATCCTGTATTCCTGCTGATGGTACATGCATAGTAAGAAACACCGACACAACCAGTAGTCCTGCTGATGATACATGCATAGCGAGAAACACCGACACAACCAGTATTCCTGATGATGATACATGCAAAGTAAGAAACACCGACGCAACCAGTATTCCTGCTGATGATACATGCATAGTAAGAAACACCAACACAACCAGTATTCCTGATGATGATACATGCATAGTAAGAAACACCGACACAACCAGTATTCCTGCTGATGGTACATGCATAGTAAGAAACACCGATACAACCAGTATTCCTGCTGATGATACATGCATAGTAAGAAACACCGACAACACCAGTAGTCCTGCTGATGATACATGCATAGTAAGAAACACCGACATAACCAGTATTCCTGCTGATGATACATGCATAGTAAGATACACCGACACAACCAGTATTCCTGCTGATGATACATGCATAGTAAGAAACACCGACACAACCAGTATTCCTGCTGATGATACATGCATAGTAAGAAACACCGACACAACCAGTATTCCTGATGATGATACATGCAAAGTAAGAAACACCGACACAACCAGTATTCCTGATGATGATACATGCATAGTAAGAAACACCGACACATCCTGTATTCCTGCTGATGGTACATGCATAGTAAGAAACACCGACACAACCAGTATTCCTGATGATGATACATGCATAGTAAGAAACACCGACACAACCAGTATTCCTGCTGATGATACATGCATAGTAAGAAACACCGACACAACCAGTATTCCTGATGATGATACATGCATAGTAAGAAACACCGACACAACCAGTATTCCTGCTGATGGTACATGCATAGTAAGAAACACCGACACAACCAGTATTCCTGCTGATGATACATGCATAGTAAGAAACACCAACACAACCAGTATTCCTGATGATGATACATGCATAGTAAGAAACACCGACACAACCAGTATTCCTGCTGATGATACATGCATAGTAAGAAACACCGACACAACCAGTATTCCTGCTGATGATACATGCATAGTAAGAAACACCGACACAACCAGTATTCCTGCTGATGATACATGCATAGTAAGAAACACCGACACAACCAGTATTCCTGCTGATGGTACATGCATAGTAAGAAACACCGACACAACCAGTATTCCTGCTGATGATACATGCATAGTAAGAAACACCAACACAACCAGTATTCCTGCTGATGGTACATGCAAAGTAAGAAACACCGACACAACCAGTATTCCTGCTGATGATACATGCATAGTAAGAAACACCGACACAACCAGTAGTCCTGCTGATGATACATGCATAGTAAGAAACACCGACACAACCAGTATTCCTGCTGATGATACATGCATAGCGAGAAACACCGACACAACCAGTATTCCTGATGATGATACATGCATAGTAAGAAACACCGACACAACCAGTATTCCTGCTGATGATACATGCATAGCGAGAAACACCGACACAACCAGTATTCCTGCTGATGGTACATGCATAGTAAGAAACACCGACACAACCTGTATTCCTGATGATGATACATGCATAGCGAGAAACACCGACACATCCTGTATTCCTGATGATGATACATGCATGGCAAGAAACACCGACACAACCAGTATTCCTGCTGATGATACATGCATAGTAAGAAACACCGACACAACCAGTATTCCTGCTGATGATACATGCATAGCGAGAAACACCGACACAACCAGTATTCCTGATTATGATACATGCATAGTAAGAAACACCGACACAACCAGTATTCCTGCTGATGATACATGCATAGCGAGAAACACCGACACAACCAGTATTCCTGCTGTTGGTACATGCATAGTAAGAAACACCGACACAACCAGTATTCCTGATGATGATACATGCATAGCGAGAAACACCGACACATCCTGTATTCCTGATGATGATACATGCATGGCAAGAAACACCGACACAACCAGTAGTCCTGCTGATGGTACATGCATAGTAAGAAACACCGACACAACCAGTATTCCTGATGATGATACATGCATGGTAAGAAACACCGACACAACCAGTATTCCTGCTGATGATACATGCATAGTAAGAAACACCGACACAACCAGTATTCCTGCTGATGGTACATGCATAGTAAGAAACACCGACACAACCAGTATTCCTGATGATGATACATGCATAGTAAGAAACACCGACACAACCAGTATTCCTGCTGATAGTACATGCAAAGTAAGAAACACCGACACAACCAGTATTCCTGATGATGATACATGCATAGTAAGAAACACCGACACAACCAGTATTCCTGCTGACGGTACATGCATAGTAAGAAACACCGACACAACCAGTATTCCTGCTGATGATATTTCCCTGTTTGTTAATTACAAGAACGGACCTTGAATGGTCTCTCCCTAATCCATAAACCAAATATTAACTTTCTTAAAAAGTCGAATATCAAAAAATACTCTAATTAACAAAGGCAAAAGATAAAACACATCAAACGAATGAAAAACAAATGTCATGTTCCTGCCTTGATACAGGCATTTCATTATGTGGAACACGTTTGATTCAATAGGTATTGTCACCTTTACTTTGTTTGGTAGTACGAAAGTTTCAGGTTTTATAAATCTATATTTTTATAAGATATAAGGTCAGTTTGTCGTTCACATGTCCCTTTGTTATCTTCCGCCATTTTTTATTTTAAGAAAACATACAAAAGCAAAGATAAATATAACATTTTGAAAATCAGAAAATATCAAAAGCAATAAATTAATTTTTTATTACAATTATAATAGTAGTACGTCCATTTTGAGATTTCTATTTAGATATAAGAAGATGTGGTATGAGTGCAAATCAGTGCAAATGAAACAACTCTCTATTAAAGTCACAATTTGTAAAAGTAAACGATTATAGGTTAAAGAACAGCCTTCAACACGGAGCCTTGTTAAGCTGGTTCGCGGCTGACTGCTACATTTTGTTTATAGACAGCCGGTGAGATCCGATTGATTGTACATATATATTGTTGTATAAGATAACAACTGTCATTTTGACTTGATACAGGACATTAAACGAACAAATGATGGGTTGAACCTGGTTTTACAGCTATCCAAACCTCGCGCTTTTAAGGCAATGTTAAATATAAATAAAGGCAACCGTAGTATACCGCTGTTCGAAATTCATAAATAGATAGAGAAAAAAACAAAGCCAGTTTACAAACTAATATTAAATATAACACTAAAATGACAACATTACATGACAGGACTACAGTACAAATAAATGCAAGAACATTTAGGACAGAGAAATAAACAAATACACATTACAATAGGATATTTTCATATGCTGATAGTTATCAAAGGAAATATGCTTATAATTTAATAAACCATACGTGTGTTTCGTCTAAATAAGACACACCAGTGACGCTCTGATCAAAATAGTAATTAAGCCGAACAAGTACAAAGTCGAAGAACCAAAATTCCAAAATGTCATCAACGTTTGTATCATTATTTACTCCTTTGTAGAATTACATTAGAAGGACAGACTTAAACATTGTTTCTGTCACTTTTTAAAAACACGTGTGCACCACTTTTTTGACGGTCGCACAGAAGAGAGCGACGATTTGCAAACAGAAAAGAATCAACAATAAAAAGAACAAAAAGTATATCAACCGGAAAGAACTGATAAAGCATACATATATTTATATAATATAAACAATTTATATATACACGAAATTTTAATATTGTTAACAATATCACATTATAAATGAACACATGATCTAAAGGGATATGTACACACACAAAAATGATTCAATGTAACTTGGTTTTTAAGTAATATATTTTTAATATATTCAAGATTATACTTGATATCTGTTAATCTTTTTAATCAGTTTAATTGAGGTCTGGAGCTGGCATGTCAGTAACTGCTAGTAGTCTGTTGAAATTTATGTAGGATTGTAATTTCATTTATTTCTTTTATTTCCTATTCTGACAAAATCAAATCAAATCAAATCAAATATTTTATTATAGTCTCACCTCTCTACATGTACAATACAAACATAAATACAATATATACAACATGCTTTAATTAAAAGTACAAAACAATCTTAAAAACTTTCGAGAGCCACTCTCAAAAGATTTATGAGAGACTTTTACATAAAAAAGTACAGCTCGATAAAAATACAAAACATTTTTAATTCATATAAAACATTCTTCCTTTGAATTAAAATATCATGGCAGATTTTGGCAGAATAAAAGCACAAATTTTCATTTGTAAATAAAAATATAAATTTTTCATCATCATTTAAGACATCGGACTCGGACTTCTCGATCTTAAACTGACTTTGACTGTGTTTAACCCCGCTGCATATATGAGCCTGTTCCAAATCAAGAGCCTTTGGCCTTTGTTAGTCTTGCGTCGTTTTTAATTCTAGTTTCTCGTGTATAATTCGGAGTTTAGTATGACGTCCATTATCACTGAACTGGTTTACATATTTGTGTAGGGTCAAGCTGAAGGACACCTCAGGGTGTGGGTTTTTTCCGCTGCATTAAAGACCCATAGGTTCCCTTCGGTTGTTGTCTGCGTTATGGTCGGGTTGTTTTCACTTGAACACATTACCCGTTTCCATTCTCAATTTTATTATAATTATAAAAGTAATTCCTCAAAAATGTTGGCAAAAGACAAATACACACATATACAATAGTTGTTTAACCAGGAGGATAGACTTTCACAGAAGAACATTTAATAAATCTTCAGAGTTTCTCAATTTCAACACAATCTCGGGTTGAATAGACCTGTTCGAATTTTATAACATTTACATCAGATTTACAATATTGTGGTAAATATGTGTTTCTATCATCTTTGAAATATTTACATGGTATAATATACTGGTATTCGTCAACAATGTCAACTGATTCGCAAAGGTGGAACATTTTATCAGATATTGGTATAATGTGCAACCTTCCACTGTCTGGTGTTCTCCATCAATTGTTTTACAACTGTCATTTTGGATCTCTTTAATGCAGTACTGATTTGTTAATTAATGTACGCTAATTCATGTATAGCAAAACTTAGTCAAAAAGAAAAAAAAAATACATCAGAGGAATTCAAACTGACAACCCAATGGCTAGAAAGAGAAAGACAAACAGACAAACAATAGTTCACAAAACATAACAAAGAAAAATAAACACTGAGCAGCACAAACCCCATAAAAACAGAGCGATCTCAGATGCTTATCAGATCTTGCTCCAACTGTGGCACCCGTCGTGTTAACATAGATGATGCTTAAACCGCGAGTTGTTTTATTGCTGTGTTTTCAATATAATTAATATTATGTTCTAATTACAATTATTATTATTGTTATCAACAGCTATATACATCATAATTGTCTTCTACTGTCTTTTGTATTAGACAAATAGCTCAGAAAATATTTTATGTAGGACTGTTTGTGTTTGCTTTCCACTGTAACAAAATAACAATTATAATACTCGGCATATATTTTATTGGTGTTCATCGAAACCTAAGTTATGTTAATGGTTTGCCTCTATTCAACATTACTTCTTTTTCCACTGGCATTTTAAATGTGCTGTACTCTATTCCAGTTTGTTTTTAATTAGAGCCGTGGTGTAATGGTTAGCGCATCGGACTACTAACACAAAGGTTCCAGGTTCGATCCTAGTTCCAGTAAGAACATTTTAGGGACCATAATACAGACCACTTAGTGAAGTTGTGCAATAGAATGGAATGGTTAAAAATGGCTTCTGTTACCATGGAAACTGAGAAAGTATATAAAAAATTAAATTCTAAATCTTTTATTATAAGCGCCAACCTAATGAAAGTTTATACAAATGTTGGAAGTAGTGCCCTGAGCTACTAACAGTACTTAGCAATTGAAATATGGCTGCCATTGCCATGGACACTGAAGAAAATGTAAACATTGGGAAAAACCATCAAAGCAGCATTTTTTTAAGGAATATAAGATAAAACTCAAAGAAAATTCATGAATATGTGACATGGCATAACTCAATGTTGAAACTGTTATTGGAATTTTCGAAATTGACACTGTTACCATGGAAACAGCAAAAATATCAAAAATTTTAAAATGCTCAAAACTTATTGAAATTTGATTTAAATTTAAACAGGCAAGTAACGATTGGACTTTTGAACTTGGAATTTCCAAAAATGGCCGCCGTTGCCATGAAAACTTCAAAAATGTGAAACATTGAAAAATACCCCAAACTTCAGGAAATTTACAGGCAGATAGGTTGAGATGTTTTTTTGTGTTTTGACTGTTCAAAACTTCTCAAAATGGTTGAAGTTTAGTGACAATGGGGTTTGGGTGCCATCTGCTATTGCTTGCAATCGCAAATCTAGTAATCTTTCTTATTGTTTCACAGTTTTTTGTCCAGAATATTTCTTGGAATTGTCTGAACCAATGATGATTGAACTTTACCGTAATGTTAACCCCCATGTATAAATGTGTAATCGGGGTTTTGAATTTCCAAGATGGCTGCCATTGTCATTGAAACAGATAGAATGTGAAAATGCTTTAAATTTGTTTTGATGCATATCATATTATTTTCATTCAATATACACAAATTTCAAAATGGCTGTCGTTAAGTGGCAATTGGCAGACCAGGTGACATCCGCTATTGCTCACAATGACAATTCTAATTAAATTTGCTCTCCTCCTAAATATATGTGAAATATTTGCCACTTGACAGTAAACAAAATCAAGATCAACTCATATATGAAATAATTCATAAAACTAAATAAATTATGTTTAATTGATAAAATCTCCCTCAAAATACCTTTACTGAACCGTTTACATCAACACACTACGTTTTATACATTTATCAACTGGCTTTGTTATGTAATAGTTTTCTTACAATCTTGTCCAGTCCAACATAACTAAGATTATTTATATCCCTACTACTAACACGTGGTTGTAACACGTAAAACAACACGGCTAATACACCTCCCATGAATATTATAAACTCCATCCGGGTGAACATCTCATGACTCGTGGACGATATATCTGAAATTAAAACATTAAATATGTATATCAAAGTTTCTCTTATTCTGCATCAGTTTATCCCTATCTGAACCCATTGTATATTAAAAAAAAATATCAAGGTGTTGTTCGTCTGATCTCAGTTCTTCATTGCATGGTTAACATCCGACTATGATGTCGAGTTTTCTTGCTTTCCTCTGAATTTCCTATTGTGACGGCATGAAAAAAGGCGACCATGCCTATTGACGTCACATAGAAAGAACAGATCTATCGAAAAGTAGGAATAAGTTTGCTTGCATATTGTTAGAAAATCATTTGAGAAACAGATTCCACCACAAAACCTCGTGGAATCCCATATTTATCCAATCTCGACAGTTAAATTTTAAATATGTAAAACGCTCGGCGAGATTCGTGTTTTAAATTTAAAAATATAACTGTCTCGAATGGATAAATATCGTTCACATTCGATGCAGTGGTAGAATCTATGAGTGCATTTCTTTCTAACACTAACGATGCAAATGGCTGATCGCGCATTACTTTCAAACATACGTTTGCAAAGTTAACATAAACTTTGACAAACTATGCACAAGCTAAAAATGCGTCTACAGTTTGTCTCGTTTGTTAGTACAAACGCTTCATTTATTTCTAACTTCAACCTGATTAAACGATGTATCTGTTTCTACGTAAGTAAAAAGTATGTTTACCAACAACATGTGCATGCATTATTGAAAGTTCAAACAGGGTCAGTAAAGACTTATTAAACGATGTATTTGTTTCTAATTTTGTAGCGTTTAGAAAACAACTAAAAACGCGACACAACATTTACAAAATTTTGGTGAGAAAGAAATGCACTCTATATATATATTTTGATCATTTCTTTCTAACATACGTTTGCAAAGTTTACATAAACTAAAACAAAATGCGTCTACAGTTTGTCGTTCGTCGTTTGTTTATAGAACAAACGCTACATTTGTTTCTATATTCAACCGGATTAAACGAGGTATTTGCTAATACGTTTGTCAATCGTCTGTTTACCAACAAGATGTGCATGCATTATTGAAAGTTCAAACAGGGTTAGTAAACAAAGATTTCTACTTTTGTAGCGTTTAGAAAACAACAACAAACGCCACACAACGATTTCAAAATTTTGGTTAGAAAAAAATGCACCCACGGAAACAATATCTAAAATTATAACATAAAATATTTATACTCTAGGTATATTTAGGCATGGCATGGAGGATAAGTTCGTGAGGTTCTACGAATTAGCAAAAACAGTTAAACCAATGTCAATTACATATTTTGAGATCACCCCTAGTTTTGTAGGAGTTCATGTTTCTAAGTCTTCAATTTTTCTATGTTATGTTGTGTGTACTTTTGTTTATCTTTTCTTTTAAGCCATGGCGTTGTCAGTTTATTTTGTTCTATGATAAAATTGATTATGGAAATGGGGAATATATATGTCAAAGAAACAACAACCCGACCAAAGAGCAGACAAAATTTTGTCAATAAAAACAAAATAATATGACTGCATGTGCTCTCCAAGGACCATGGCAACATTATAAAAGCCAAAGAAAAACAAAATAATATGACTGTATGGGCTCTCCAAGGACCATGGCAACATTATAAAAGCCAAAGAAAAACAAAATAATATGACTGTATGTGCTCTCCAAGGACCATGGCAACTTTATAAAAGCCAAAGAAAAACAAAATAATATGACTGTATGTGCTCTCCAAGGACCATGGCAACATTATAAAAGCCAAAGAAAAACAAAAATACACAATGTTTGATTTTAGTCACAATTTATTTGACAACACTCCTAGGATTTTTTGGTTCTCAATACTCTTCGACTTCGTACTGTATTTAAGCTTTTTCAACTTTTTTTTTATTCAAGCGTCACTGGTGAGTATTTTGTAAACAAAACGCGCGTCTGATGCAAATACAGAATTTCAATCCTGGTATCTATAATGAGTTTATTTTCAATGATATAACATAACTTTAATAATAAGAATTGCAAGCTTAATTTTTTATGTAATTGTCAATGTAAAAAGTAAAATCACAAAAATACTGAACTCCGAGGAAAATTGAAAACGGAAAGTCCCTAATCAAATGACAAAATCAAAAACTCAAACACATCAAACGAATGGATAACAACTGTCATATTCCTGACTTGATATAGGTGTAGAAAATGGTGGATTGAACTTGTTTTTATAGCTTGCTAAACCTCTCATTTGTATGACAGTCGTTATTAAATATCCACTGATAATATTCTCTAGGACCGAATGGCGATGATAAGAATGACAAATTAAGAAGCAGCGTGCTTATTTGTATTCCATATGAATAATGATACAAATGATATATGGGGTTTACATAAATCATATCAGACTGATATTAAAGGGAAGTAACTCAAAGAAAGTAAATCAAAGTACGGAAAGTACTACATAAGAATAATGTTTCAGTCAAGGAAATGTGTTGATCGTGTTTTCCTATTAACGGTGACAAACCTGAATTGTAGTTCTCTAAATGTTGCGTACTGTGCTTTATAAAAGATTTTTTTAATTTTTTTGGGTTGTAGCTGAAAATTAAAAAATCAAAAAATTCAATAAACAAGCATACAAAAACTAGCAAGAATACAACATTGAATAGTTTTGTTTCTAAATTCTGCAGCATCGATATTTGTGGGTTTTTTTGTATATTATAGACGTTAGCAAACGATTTCTTGGAATTTTAATTTACATCGAAATATTTTCGATTTCTTTATCTTGGCAGGACAATCAATTTGAAATTAAAAGTTTTTTTTTTAATTTTTATTGTGGCAGGACATGTGCCGTTTCTTACCTATAAATGGTGCTTTGGAATCGTCGTGTTGCTTCTGCACGTGCCAGATATATGCAGCAATCAAAACACAAGTACCAAATAAAACAGGAAGAATGTTTATAGATTCACTTTCTAGTATTTGATGCAATAGGTATCCCATCATAAGATACGCGGATGTCTCTAAAACTGTTTTTGTACACATCACGTGATTATATAATAAGTATAACACTGTCACAGAAGCTAAACCAGACATAGATGACACTAGCATAAACGTCCCCAAGTTAGATTTGTTCGTAAATTCTAAAACGGGTACAATCACAACAATAGTTCCGGCAAAGAATATACCAATAGCTCTCAGACGTAGTGTGACCTTGATGTTTTGATCTTTAAAATGTTTAAGGCATATCAGCTTCAACACAGTTGCAAAAACAGAGGAAAACGATAAGTAATCTATTCTATTCATGGTGAAATCTTTATTGACACCAAGCGATACAAACAAGGCGCCTAAAGACAGCAGACCAGTGGTAACCATGGTGATATGTTGTATTCGAGCTCCTTTACGAATAACAAGACAGATCAGTACAATGATTGGTATAAGAGGTGGATATATGTCCGTCCCTCTGTCTACAAGAAGTACATTGTCGTAATATTTCAACAGACCACTTGATAGTACATGGAGGAAAAAGAAAATTGTAATCGCTTCGGAATTATCAACAATCATTCGGAACTCCTCTGTTTTGAACGCAACTAGAATGAATACCAGTTCAATGGCTGCTGAAGCCAGGAGACTTTTTATGGTCCATTTGTTCTCAAACAGATCCTCTCCTTCTATCAAACATTTAGTACCGTTCCATTGTAAAAATAAACTCCCAAATATTAGTCCGACTATTGCAAGTTGTTTCAATTTCGGTTCCAACTTCCTGAAAAACAATTGTAAAGAATATAGATTCATTAATTTGGAAAACTAACCCTTGTAATGCATCGGCAAAACATGTGTTCGAAAAGAAAAGAATAGAAAAAAACAAGTCAACTAAACCCTATATACATAAGAAACTTAAAAATGTGTAACACGAGCCCCACCACATCCTGACAAGCGGGTTTGGACAATTTATGCACAGGATTAATTATTGTAGTAAGTTTAACTTAAAATTGACCATGACTTTCAATGTATATTTCGTGTACATTTTATTATTTTGTACAGGTTATTACTTGTACAAAATTTTCATACAAGTAATTACTTGTATGATGCCATCATACAGGTTATTACTTGTATAAATATAATTGTACAAGTAATAACCTGTACAAATTTTGTGGAGAAAAAGATAATAACTTGTACAACTCATTATCTTTCGTATTTTTTGAAATTTATATTGTGTTTGTTTTTCTGTTCTTATTTTCAAGTGTTTATCAGTATTATTTTTGAAATGTTAGAAGTTTACAGATGAACGAAGGACGCAAAGTAATGACATAAGCTCATGTGACATCTTGTGCAAATTTAGCTAAATAGCTAGATTCCACGTAAATACAGACTTCTGGTGCAAAGTGACATGGTCGTTAAAAGCAAAAATAAATTGGTACCCTTCATTCATTTATTTCAGCTCTGGCCAAATGAGTTTAACATGTTTAAGTTCTGTAATTACATTAGCCGTAAATTCCCTTCCATTATCACTTTGCAGTATATGTGGAGATCCCTTAAGTAGAATGGTAGTGCATGATCCACTTGTATTCTCCATCTGGAAATGACTGATAGTCAACAAGGTCTACTTGACAACGGGAATTAAAGTCTGTAGAAGTGATAGGACGAACAACTAATTTTATGGTTGCAGTACGACTTTTCCTCAAAATACACTGTTCACACATCTGAATGAAAATTCTGATAATTTCTCTGCTGATATTGGCAAATTGTTTTATTAACTCCTTGTATGTTTTGTGGATGCCTCCATGGCCAATTCCAGAATGTGCAGTTCTAATTAATGGATAAAGTTCATCTACTGTACAATAGTAAAAAAAAAAAAAAAAGTCGCCTTTGCGAATGAGTTTTTCAATGTCTGCTACACTCAAAATATCATATTGCCTTAAGAATTTATACCTTTAGGCAAAGTAATGAATAATACGTTAAAAGGGAAACAATTTGTTGTGAACTTCAAATAGGCCAATGTAAAATAATGATTTGTACAACTTATTATCTTTTTCTCCACAAAATTTGTACAGGTTATTACTTGTACAATTATATTTATACGAGTAATAACCTGTATGATGGCATCATACAAGTAATTACTTGTATGAAAATTTTGTACAAGTAATAAATAACCTGTACAAAATAATAACATGTACACGACATATATAAACATAAGGAAGATTTAGTATGCAACTCTCCATCGTAGTCACAATCTGTTAAAGTTAACCATTATAGTATAAAGTACGGCTTTGAAGATGGAGCCTTGGCTCATACCAAACACCAAGCTATAAGGTGTTTTTTTGTGGTGATTTATATTTTCTAGTTGAATCAAGTTTTTACTTTTACTGCCACTGTACGGGTTTTTTTCTTCGTGTGCACAATACAAATTGTAGTATTGTCCGATTTAGTAAATAACATGTAAAGTGTTATTACCAAACCAAAATGAGTATAACAGTAAGGGTACAGAAACAATGTTTGAAAAATGGTGAGTAAGTTAAACAAAGTGTTTGCGATATATCCTGCCTCTAACACATGTAACAGTGGTGAATATTCATGCCAACATACATCTACTCTTTTGTCGGGTTGTTGTCTCTTTGACATATTCACTATTTCCATTCTTAATTCATAATTATCAAGTTTCATATTCGAACTCCCAGGTGTTTTAAAGGTAGAAAACACATGTTTTGACGGATTGACTGACAGATGGACGGACGGATTCCTTAACGGAGACATGGGCGAATGGATAGTCACGCTGATTAATGTAAACACTGACAGACGGACGGACTGATTCCTTAACGGAGACATGGGCGAATGGATAGACACGCTGATTAATGTAAACACTGACAGACGGACGGACGGATTCCTTAACGGAGACATGGACGGATGGATAGACACGCTGATTAATGTAAACACTGACAGACGGACGGACGGATTCCTTAATGGAGACATGGACGGATGGATAGACACGCTGATTAATGTAAACACTGACAGACGGACGGACGGATTCCTAAACGGAGACATGGGCGGATGGATAAACACGCTGATTAATGTAAACACTGACAGACGGACGGACGTATTCCTTAACGGAGACATGGACGGATGGATAGACACGCTGATTAATATAAACATTGACAGACGGACAGACGGATTCCTTATCGGACATATGGACGGATGGATAGACACGCTGATTAATGTAAACACTGACAGACGGACGGACGGATTCCTTAACGGAAATATGGGCGGATGGATAGACACCCTGATCAATGTAAACACTGACAGACGGACAGACGGATTCCTTAACGGACACATGGACGGATGGATAGACACGCTGATTAATGTAAACACTGACAGACGGACGGACGGATTCCTTAACAGACACATGGACGGATGGATAGACACGCTGATTAATGTAAACACTGACAGACGGACGGACGGATTCCTTAACAGACACATAGACGGATGGATAGACACTGATTAATGTAAACACTGACAGACGGTCGGGCGGATTCATTAAAAGACACATGGACGGATGGATAGACACGCTGATTAATGTAAACACTGACAGACGTACGGACGGATTCCTTAACGGACACATGGGCGAATGGATAGACACGCTGATTAATGTAAACACTGACAGACGGACGGACGGATTCCTTAACGGACACATGGACGGATGGATAGACACGCTGATTAATGTAAACTCTGACATGCGACTACCAAACAAAACCAGATGTACATAAAGTAAAGGACATGTAGTGGGGTTTTGTTTAACATGCAATTTAAGTACAAACATTTCGGGAATTATTAAACGATAAACATTCAATTTTTAAATTTTATAAAATCAGAAAGTATCTCCATTTTATACTAGAACATTAATTCTGCCATGTCTAAAACCGGTAATTGTTTTTTTTTTCAAATTCAATTACATGTTTGTTAATTTTAAAAGCATGCTTTATTTCTATTTTTCGAGAAGTAAAAAAATTATCAAAGTGGATTGTTGTACAGTGAATCTTAGTCATTTCGTACCAAAACCATTTCGTACCATATGGAAGAATTAAAATGCATACTATTTCGTACCATATGGAAGAATTAAAATGCATACTATTTCGTACCATATGGAAGAATTAAAATGTATACCATTTCGTACCATATGGAAGAATTAAAATAATGTAAACCATTTCGTACCATATAAAAGAATTAAAATGTATACCATTCCGTACCATATAGAAGAATCAAAATGTATACCATTTCGTACCATATAAAAGAAGAAGAATTAAAATGTAAACCATTTCGTACCATATAAAAGAATTAAAATGTAAACCATTGCGTACCATATAAAAGAATTAAAATGTAAACCATTTCGTACCATATAAAAGAATTAAAATGTAAACCATTTCGTACCATATAAAAGAATTAAAATGTAAACCATTGCGTATTATGCATATGGAACATTATACCATTTCGTGCCAAATGGAAGAATTATAATGTTTACCCTTTCGTATCATTTTTGAGAATGTAAGGTATATCATTTCGTTGCATAAAATTATGTAAGATAATAATGCTGAACATTTCATACCAAAATGCATTGTAAGCTATTTTTGAAATTAGTTATACTTGTTGGTACGAAATGCTACAGCCATTTTTAAAGCAATTGCTTTTATGCCGTCGCGTATGGCCATCTTTGTGACCCAGATCAGAGACTCCGCCCAGATCAAGCCACAGTATTTTGTTAAACAGGCTCCTGGTCAGTCATTCTTTAACACCTATGTATGTTTTCTAATGCAATACATAGCTTGAAACTTTAAAAAAACGTTAGTGGATTTAAGAAGTTTCAGAATATGTTCTTGTAGATGTATTTTTGTATTTAAAGGGTCAACCGTTTGACTATCAAATAACATAGAAGTCCGAGTGAAAAAAAGTACATTTTTATAAATGCGAATCCGTTTTCCGCCGTTAGTACGATGTTTCAACAAAATATGGATTCATTTCAGTTGTTGATTTAGTATTGAAAATTTAACTGAATTATCTCCTAATAAATACGGTTTTTTTATGTTTAATTTGTGTTTCTTTAAGAGGTCAGGTGCTCTTATTCATTCATAAAATTATCGTTCATTCATACATTTATCGTAAAATCAAAATCACTACGCAGGTTAATGCGTAGTGTCAAATTATTACCTGTAATCTAAAAATAGACAAACTTTATTTGCGCAAATAATTTAGCGGAACGAAACCCTTGTTGAAAACACATAACAATAAGTTCGTTTTCCTTTTCTGTCAAAACTCCGTAATATTTATCGATCACCTTACTAATGAAATGGACCCGTCCAAACGTAGTAGATGCCAAGTCGGTCCAGATGAAGAGATATTTACAATTTGGAATTTTCTAGTTTATTAATACATAGATTGAAAAAAAGTACGTCTTTTTAAATATCATGATCAAAACTGGGTTTGCATAACAAATGTGACTTGTCAGATGAAACCATTATCCTCGTCTTTTCAGTGAACAAGTCTACTACGTTTGTTGACACTCGTCGGTCCACCGTGTTAGCAATTTTATTTCACATGTTTTCGAAATAATGAAGATCATTTTTCGCAATGTTTCCTAAAAATTGATAAATATCAAAGCAACGTAAAACTGTTTGTTCTTGTTCATATAATAAAATTGAGAATGGAAATGGGGAATTTGTCAAAGAGACAACAACCCGACCATAGAAAAACATACAACAGCAGAATTAAGGTCACCAACAGGTCTTCAATGCAGCGAAAAATTCCCGCACCCGGAGGCGTCCTTCAGCTGGCCCCTATACAATATATATACTAGTTCAGTGATAACGATTTAATGTCATGTTTGTCTGTGATGACCCCCCTTTTCGGGATTGCATGAGAATTGTAGTTATCTCGTACCCACATGCACTTGTTTCTATCCATAGGAAGGTCGACTATCCATATAAAACTATTTATATGGATAATCGACCTTCCTATGGATAGAAACAAGTGCCTGTGCTCGTACCGCATCAGAAGGACACATATCAACTGAGCAATAATGTTTGGAACTTAGTTTTAAAAATGATGACAAAGTAACATTATGAAAATATTTTTATTAAGCTGAAATATACATTTATTCTTTACATGTTTATGTCTTGTAAGATATTTGATTTCTTTCCCGTTTTTTAACATTTGCGTCTGGAAAGTTGAAATGTTTTAACTTAATCATTTGTGTTAATGGTTAAATATAAATTAATAAAGAAAATTGTTAAAATTAAATCAATAAAGGAAATTACTGCTAAGGAAGTTACAAACACTACCAGGGGATAATCCATGATGACTTCTTTTTGAGTTATATGTTTCAGCACATGTATATTTGACCCCAACTTTAGCCTGGTAAACGTGTTGTCTCCTTGTGAAATATAAAACATATTAAAAATGACTTTCTGCTAAAGTCTTTTATTTATATAAAGTTAAAACCTTCTTACTTTTAACTAGACAACACTCATGTCAGGTTTAATTCTTGTATATATGTGGATGAAAAATAAAAGTCCCCAAACATTAACATGGCAGCAATTGCTTTTACAGCCTTTAAGGCTTTGATTTCCATACGGTATGAAATTGGTCATTATGGTACGAAATAGTTTCTTACGCTACGAAATAATCTATGGTCATGGAAGGAAATGACAAGTTCCTGGTGCGAAATTGTTATTTACAGGTACGAAATGGCAATGGTACGAAATGGTTATGGTACCAAATGACTATAGCTACCACATATCATTCTCATATCACGAATTTGTAAAAGTGTGCAATATAGTCAACCTTCAAATCCACTATAATCAATTAATACTTGCACCACTATCATATTGCTGACCAATAGCAGCCCTATGTATACACATTTAATTTTCGAATGTATACGCTATATCGTATATAGTTTGATATTTTCATCACTCCGGGCATCAAATATAGTTAAAGTCATAAGAAACGAGTGACCGGTGAAAAATAATGTTCTTCCAATTCTTGAACCAATGCATACAAACATCATTAACTTAGTCTTCTGTGCACAAATTTATCATTTTTTTCGTGTAAATTTCGTATAATCGTCATTTTTTTTTCAACCAGTCAGTGTTGTTGTGAAAATAAGGCAGGTAATTAAAGTTCGTGTTTTGAAGCCGAAGTTTCACGATTGTCACCTGTTTGTCAACAATCGACAAAAAATCAACAAAAAAGCATGGTAAGTGAGCACATGTTTAACATGTAAATTCAGATAATAGTTTATTTTAAGGACATCCATGCGTATTGTGATCACCGGATTTTTACGAGATGGGTCACACTGAGGTCACTTTGCATACGGAAAATATGTCGGGGGTATTGCTTCCTGGAAGGAAGCAATTAAAATAAAGTAAACTTCTTCTAACTATGAATAAATTAAAGAATTTTCTTCAGAAAAAAGTATATCTACATAAGTCCTTTAATATAAACTATCCATTGAGTTATAAAAAAACATATGCATAATTTTTTTTAATTTGAGGTTTCTTATGACTTTAACTTATAACAGCCCTCCATACATTTATCTAAAACCGCGAATGAATACGATATTGTTTATAATTTAATACTTACATGATAAACGTTGGTTCTTGTTTCATACCGTTCCCTTATTTTCCACAAAAATGAATGCTTAAACCCATTGATCTCATATATCTACAATAAATAAAATACATACATTGACGTATATATAGCTATCAACAAAATCGTGGATATTATAATAAAGATCAATGCCTTTGGTAAAACAAGGCTTCAAATATTTTATTTTATTTTATTTAAACATTACAACAGATTTACATGTAATGTATTTAATGGATTCACTTTGTAAAATGTTCAAGGATTTAAACTTGATTTATACATAACATCTTTTTATACCATACATTAACTAAATAAAACTCTTATGGTATTTTACAAGTATCAACAAAATTACGGATACAAATCTTTAAAAGTTTCGCTCATTCCCATATTTTGTATCATTCCTAGTTCCTGGAGTTTTCTGTATTCTAACATAGTTTGTGTTTCCCCATTTCCAAATATCTTGAAGCTTGTCCCCACTTTCCCATTCCAATTTTAATATATACTAGTATGTAGCTGTTTACATTAGAACTATTAATCATATCATATGCACAAAAAGAAATGTTATAAGATGTTAAAACGTTTCCGTGATTAATTCCTCACCATATTTTCAACATATGCTATTGCATGTATTATATATATATATATAGATAGACAATGTTCAGTGTTAATATCAATCAACCATGCACTATCGCAGTTACGATTATCTTCTCAGTTTCTACTACCGAAATTACGATAATCACTTTTTGGAATTACGATTATCATTCCGATTTTTTCGACGGGAAAATTTAGGCGCTTACACAATTATAGTGCACCGTTACGATTCAAATATGATGTAATAGTATAGAAAAACCTTGCAACTGAGTAACTATTGACCAATACATGCTACATTTGAGAAAAATGACTGAAATATAATATCTATTTCTGCTGTCGCCATATTAGGATCGTCGTAATTCCAGTTACGGTTATCAGTTTAACACCAGTGATTATCATGTTGTTCAACTTGTAAAATATTGTTGAACAACAGAAAATGAACGACTCGCTATGTCATTAAATATAATCAACGGTTTAAATAATGACAAGATGAACAACAGAGCCCAGGTAGAACGTTTAAAAGATTTATTGAACGTTTGTTGCACAACGTCCAGTAGCAAATATTACATTATAATATATATAGTATAGGACAAGAACACATTAACTTAACATCCATTGCATAATTATGGTTGCACAGGGACAGAGATAAAGGAAGCTTAGGAAATATGGACTGCTACTGAAAAATGAAGGTGCATGCATGTTAAAGTGGGGAGGGGGGGGGGGGGGGGGGTGAATTTGCCTTGACACTTGGTATTTAGGAATATCAAATTTGTTGCAAAGGAATCATGTATTTTCAGGTGCATGGAGAGTAGCTTCATGTGACACCGTTTTATTGTGAAAAAAACATGGATAGTACGGTCCAGACCAAATCCTCGGTCTGAAAGCAGCGCTCTTACAAAAAAAAAGCAAATGAAGACCTTTCGTGTTTCAACAAGTTAGACGATCTCGTCTGAAGCCTCGTACTAAATACAGTATTCTTACGGGATAAGCCAGGGGTTCAACTCGTTTTTAACGTCGATCTCATTCGTCCAGACGCTTAAGATGCACCGACCATTCATTTGTTGTGGGATGGGGAGGGGGAGACGCTTAAGATGCGCCGACCATTCATTTGTTTGGGATGGGGAGGGGGAGAGGCTTAAGATGCGCCGACCATTCATTTGTTTTGGGATGGGGAGGGGAAGACGCTTAAGATGCGCCGACCATTCATTTGTTGTGGGATGGGAGGGGGAGACGCTTACGATGCACCGACCATTCATTTGTTGTGGGATGGGAGGGGGAGACGCTTAAGATGCACCGATCATTCATTTGTTGTGGGATGGGCAGGGGGAGACGCTGAAGATGCACCGATCATTCATTTGTTGTGGGATGGGCAGGGGGGGACGCTGAAGATGCACCGACCATTCATTTGTTGTGGGATGGGCAGGGGAGACGCTGAAGATGCACCGACCATTCATTTGTTGTGGGATTGGCAGGGGAGACGCTGAAGATGCACCGACAATTCATTTGTTGTGGGATGGGCAGGGGGAGACGCTGAAGATGCACCGATCATTCATTTGTTTTGGGATGGGCAGGGGGAGACGCTTAAGATGCACCGACCATTCATTTGTTGTGGGATTGGCAGGGGGAGACGCTTAAGATGCACCGACCATTCATTTGTTGTGGGATGGGCAGGGGGAGACGCTTAAGATGCACCGACCATTCATTTGTTGTGGGATGGGATGGGGGAGACGCTTAAGATGCACCGATCATTCATTTGTTGTGGGATGGGCAGGGGGAGACGCTTAAGATGCACCGACCATTCATTTGTTGTGGGATGGGCAGGGGAGACGCTGAAGATGCACCGACAATTCATTTGTTGTGGGATGGGCAGGGGGAGACGCTTAAGATGCACCGATCATTCATTTGTTGTGGGATGGGCAGGGGGAGACGCTTAAGATGCACCGACCATTCATTTGTTGTGGGATGGGATGGGGGAGACGCTTAAGATGCACCGATCATTCATTTGTTGTGGGATGGGCAGGGGGAGACGCTTAAGATGCACCGACCATTCATTTGTTGTGGGATGGGCAGGGGAGACGCTGAAGATGCACCGACAATTCATTTGTTGTGGGATGGGCAGGGGGAGACGCTTAAGATGCACCGATCATTCATTTGTTGTGGAATGGGGAGGGGGAGACGCTGAAGATGCACCGACCATTCATTTGTTGTGGGATGGGCAGGGGGAGACGCTTAAGATGCACCGATCATTCATTTGTTGTGGGATGGGCAGGGGGAGACGCTTAAGATGCACCGATCATTCATTTGTTGTGGGATGGGCAGGGGGAGACGCTTAAGATGCACCGACCATTCATTTGTTGTGGGATGGGCAGGGGGAGACGCTTAAGATGCACCGATCATTCATTTGTTGTGGGATGGACAGGGGGAGACGCTTAAGATGCACCGATCATTCATTTGTTGTGGGATTGGCAGGGGGAGACGCTTAAGATGCACCGACCATTCATTTGTTGTGGGATTGGCAGGGGGAGACGCTTAAGATGCACCGATCATTCATTTGTTGTGGGATGGGCAGGGGGAGACGCTTAAGATGCACCGACCATTCATTTGTTGTGGGATGGGCAGGGGGAGACGCTTAAGATGCACCGATCATTCATTTGTTGTGGGATGGGCAGGGGGAGACGCTTAAGATGCACCGACCATTCATTTGTTGTGGGATTGGCAGGGGGAGACGCTTAAGATGCACCGATCATTCATTTGTTGTGGGATGGGCAGGGGGAGACGCTTAAGATGCACCGATCATTCATTTGTTTTGGGATGGGCAGGGGGAGACGCTTAAGATGCACCGATCATTCATTTGTTGTGGGATGGGGAGGGGGAGACGCTTAAGATGCGCCGACCATTCATTTGTTGTGGGATGGGCAGGGGGAGACGCTTAAGATGCACCGATCATTCATTTGTTGTGGGATGGGGAGGGGGAGACGCTTAAGATGCGCCGACCATTCATTTGTTGTGGGATTGGCAGGGGGAGACGCTTAAGATGCACCGACAATTCATTTGTTGTGGGATTGGCAGGGGGAGACGCTGAAGATGCACCGACCATTCATTTGTTGTGGGATGGGCAGGGGGAGACGCTGAAGATGAACCGATCATTCATTTGTTGTGGGATGCAGAGGGGGAGACGCTTACGATGCACCGACCATTCATTTGTTGTGGGATTGGCAGGGGGAGACGCTGAAGATGCGCCGACCATTCATTTGTTGTGGGATGGGCAGGGGGAGACGCTTAAGATGCACCGATCATTCATTTGTTGTGGGATGGGCAGGGGGAGACGCTGAAGATGCACCGACCATTCATTTATTGTGGGATGCAGAGGGGGAAAGCATGAAATATTTTCTCGGAACAAAACACAAATTTTATCTTTAATAAGAAACATTAAAAAAAATATTTCAATAACGGACTGTCAAGACCAATAAAAAAAGATAAATAGCTGGAATGTGCCTTACTCGTGTTACTTAGCAAAACAGTAATTTAAAATTACTCACAAGTTATAATCGAATCTTGTACACGTATTTATCCATGACAAACACATATCATCGTGAAACATTATTTGATGTCACTGTAACAGATGATGAAGACGTCAATCTATGTCACGTGATTGTCGTGATGACTTAATTACAAAAGATTTGACGATCATCTTTAAAGAAAAATCAATTGATCGAAATCTGTTGTTTAAATCTTTTTTTCTAATTTATTTTAAATAGCTAATATGATATATATATAAGGGGCAGATCCAATTAATCGAAGTCTGTTCGTTTTTTAGACTCTAAATAGAAATATGTTGATTTGTCTATACGTGTGTGCTGTTACATTTTAAAACCATTCGAATGATAAAACTGTCACTGTAAAAATTAGTGTATGATAGGGACAGAAATTAGCCTTGTAAAAGTTCATCTACAAACCCATGAGAGGTGTTACCTGGCCATAGTAGTGTGTATCCGGAATTAAAATAGACTTTCGGTTAATCTAACATGCTTATGAAACAACAAAAAGCATGTCATGTGAATTGACAAAATGTTATATGCAGATATTTGCCAATGAAAGAGAGAGGAAGGGATGGAAAGACATCAAAAAGGGGGATCGATGACAACAACTTGCAATATTCACGACTTATAGATTTAAACACGGCCTGAAAACACTGACTGGCAAGATTTCAAACAGACTGTACATAGTAAGTATACGGTCTGAAACTAATGACCAGATTTTGAACAGACTAATACAGACCATATTTCGAACATACTATGAATACAAAAGTAACATACGGTTAAAGACTTTTATTAGTACGGTATTAGAATAAAATACTGGTAAGATTTCTAATAGACAGCATATATATAGGTACGGTTTAAGAGTATTGGTCCGATTATGAACAGACTGGTGTATAACGGTACGGTCTGAGAATACGGACAAGATCTTTAACACACTGTTGTATAAGTACGGTCTGAGAATACTAACAAGATCTTTTATAGACTAGTGTATAAGTACGGTTTGAGAATACTGACAAGATCTTTTACAGACTGGTGTATAAGTACAGTTTGAGAATACTGGTCAGATTTCTAACAGAGTGTTTACAAGATCTTACAAGTATGGTTTGATAATACTGGCCGGATTTCTAACGTAGTGGGTCCAGGTTTTTTTTTGGGGGGGGCGGGTACGGTTGTTGGAAACCCCTCTTTCTCCTGGATTTGGACCCCTTCTTAAGAATGGCTGGATCCGTCCCTGCAGACAACGTATAACTACGGTCTCAGAGTAAGAATGGCTGGATCCGTCCCTACAGACAACGTATAAGTACGGTCTCAGAGTAAGAATTGCTGGATCTATCCCTGCAGACAGCGTATAAGTACGGTCTCAGAGTAAGAACGGCTGGTTCCGTCCCTGCAGACAGCGTATAAGTACGGTTTAAGAGTAAGAACGACTGGATCCGTCCCTGCGGACAGCGTATAAGTACGGGCTAAAAGTAAGAATGACTGGATCCATCCCTGCAGACAGCGTATAAGTGCGGTCTCAGAGTAAGAATGGCTGGATCCGTCCCTGCAGACAGCGTATAAGTACGGTCGAAAAGTAAGAATGACTGGATTCGTCCCTGCAGACAGCGTATAACTACTGTCTGAGTAAGAATGACTGGATCCGTCCCTGCAGACAGCGTATAACTACTGTCTGAGTAAGAATGACTGGATCCGTCCCTGAAGACAGCGTATACGTACGGTCTTTCGGGTCGATCCGTCCCAAGTCGATCCGGCCCCAATAAAAAATATATTTATAAGGAATAAGAATAAAGATATATATTAATTGTAATTCATAAATGTTTCTGATTTTTTTTTATTATAATGTAAAAGGTGTATGGTGTACAGTAAAAAAAAAAAAAGGCCTTTGAAAAATATTTTCTTTAGATGAGCATACAAAAAGGGTTCTGATCTTCTATCTACAATATACTAGAAGTAAAAAAAATATGAAAGTTTCACCTTAGTGAAAGATGATGATGTCGGAATCGTTATATTTTTGTGTTTCGCCAACTTGAAATGTCTATGATTGTCTATGTAATGAAATAACTCAAGTGATATTTGCATGGATGGCACGGTTAACTATTCGATACATGGGTGTAAAATGGCAACTTCATTCCTCTTGTGTTTGTGTTACTTCCATTTTTTATCAAAATGTGAGATCTGCTTATTGATTTGTGCACAACCCGAAGACTAAATCTCCAGCCTGAGGTAGATAAATTGACTTCAAATGCGCAATGCATACTGCTATTACAAAAATTTCATGCTCCTCAGTACAATCAACGGTTCAAGGTACTCAGATTAATTATCTTTAATATATTTTTTCCGGAATGGTTACTATTTTCGCGGAAAAGTAAGGTATTTATTTCCGAAAACATAGACTTTTTTTTTGCGGAAACGTAAAACGCCGACTGTGATCCAATAAGTCTTATCTTGTGTTGTAACAAATAGCTACATATACAACGGTACAGGCCGAGCCCCAAGCTGATACATACAAATTTTGTTTTTCTTTTAAGTTCTAAAAATTCTCAAATTGAGAAATGTTGTTTGATTTGCCTAGTCCTTTCTATAAAAGAGAATACAGAATGCGTTTGTTTTTATATCACAATGGCTTTTCCTTGTGTGTTATGGGACCAACGTGTGCATTTAGTGTCATTGGTTTGTTATTTTCTTGCAATAAAGAATAATGGATACTCATATTACTTGTTTTTTTTTTTTTTATCTACACACAACTATTCAAATTATTGTCAATTTTAAGAAAAATAAATTGACTATATTCGATATTACAAAAGAAAAACAAGTGTAACATGTGTTATAGAAGCCTCTGATGTTACCTGAAAAAAATACAATTAATTATTATTATATAAACACCAAACACCAAACAAAAGATCAAACTACAAAGACCTTGTTGATAACATAACTTTAATTAATCAGGATTTGATTGAATTAAGTGATTACGAGAATATATAGGGATAGTAGATCTTCCCATGGATAGAAAACAAGTGCCTGTGGCCGGAACGACCGGATACCTAAGAGTAAGAATGGCTTGATCCGTCCCTACAGACAGCGTCAGTTGCCTCCCCTGAATTTTCTACACCAATTTTTTTTTTAAGTAATCAAATCAAATATTGACAATATGTACACGAAGAACTTAAATTTATATTATAAACAGCACAAGTTTACAGTTTAAACAGTGTTATCATGATACGTGATATGTCTGTCGGAGTTTTGATCGAAAGTGAACCGTTTCAGTATTTGTTTTTTTTTCTTTGTTCGTGTGGCCGTCCTTCTGTTATTCAGTATTGAGGGGGTCAGTATTCGTACGAGAACACATATGAATCTTTGCTTTCGATAATTTTGAATAAAAACTTAACTATTCACATTTATTTGGGGGCTCAATTAAGCAGAGGAAGCTCCTTTTGTATTGTGAATCTTTTAAGATATCGGAAATTCGTTACCGGCTGAATTAGCTGTTGGATCGGGTTTTTTTTTAGTCTCCCGATCGTACGAAGACAGTATGGTCAATGTCTTAGTAGGTAAACACTCCCATTCGATTTCGTTGTAGCAGGGACTGTATATACTAAGTATATACTAGACTAGTATAGAAAGTCCCTGGTTGTTGTTATATTATATGCATGTCTGTTTCAGCTGTCCCTTTGGTATCTTTCGTCCCTCTTTTCAACAATATTGAAAGTCAAGATCCTCGATAAAAAAACCATCATGCGTTCTATAATCTTGCTTTATATGTTTTTTTAACTTTCCAGTTTAAAAAAAAATATCTTTAAATATCAAAATTGTTTGCATGAAAAATGGTCCAAGGATCCAGCAAACTGATCTTTCTTAAAGTAAGGAAATCGAAGGAAAACGGGTAATTTTTAGCCATATCATTTGAGAAATAAATCCGCGGTCACAATTTTATTTAATGTTAACAATTATAGGTCAAAGTACGGCCGTCAAGACGGACCCTTGGCTCACCCCGAACAGCAATCTTCCAGGTTCAAGCAATACTGATGTTTCTTAAAGTAAGGAAATCGAAGGGAAACGGGTCATTTTTAGCCAACGACTGAGAGAAAAAAATAGGCGGGGGCTGTGCCCCAATCCCTCTATCTAGTGGGGACCTCAATCGGCGGTCCCCAAAACCCTGCCTCCCCTGAATTCGAACCCTAGTTACGGCCCTGAGCGTATAAGTACGGTCTAAGAGTATTGACCAGATTATGCTAAGTACGGTCTAAAAAGACTGACGAATATGTCTTAAAATATACTCTGTAAAAGTACGACTTGAAAATGGTGGCCATGCCTATACGCGACACTCGTTTTATTGTAGAGGGAAAGTCATTGTAAAAGTACGACCTGAGAATGGTGGCCATGTCTAGACACGAAACTCGATCTATTGTCAAATCCAAACAAAATAAATCTTACTTACCTTCTTTAGTACGTCACTATTGGTCTGTTACGTATGAATTATCTCGATATTTAATGTTATTGAATAGAAGATATCTATGTATTGATTTTAACTATTAGTTTGTAAAGTTACTTGAGCGCAGTCAGTTGTAAAATGATTTAAAGTATTTAATCCTACAAAACAAGGATGTTAACACAATTATTGATGTTTCCGATATTTATAATATCTTATACAAAAAAACAATGGAAAAGTATAAATAAACACCGCAAGAAAATTAGAAACAAGATTAGCACTTTGAAATAAAAAAATCCAAAGGAATACTGGAAAATTTTAAACGGTAACAAAAAATCCAAAACTCCAGATATCCCAATTACTATTTTGTTTGATTATTTTAAAGATTTGAATAGCGGTGAAAATGAAGATAATGCAAATCCTTCGGAAAGCCAGGTTGATGTAGATAGTTTGAATGTACATATTAACTCTGTAATAACTCGTGAGGAAGTTGAAAATGCTTTAAAGGGTCTGAAAAATAATAAAGCATCTTCTAATGATAGAATTGTTAATGAATATCTGAAGCATTCTTTCAGTGTTATGTGTGATATTTATGTAAAACTATTTAATGTAATTTTTGATACAGGTATTGTACCCGAAGAATGGTTATGGGGTGATATAATTCCAGTGTTTAAAAATAAAGGGGATAAATTTGATCCAAAGAATTTTAGACCTATCACCATAATAAGCTGCTTTGGGAAACTTTTCACATCTGTATTAAATAACAGATTAAATAAATATTCGAAAGAATATAGCTTAATATGCGAAAACCAAGGAGGCTTCCGGAAAGGATACTCCACTATTGATAATTTATTTATTTTATATTCTCTCATTCAGACGATGAAAAACAAAAAGAGGAAACTTTTTTGTGCTTTTATCGATTTTGCTAAAGCTTTTGATACCGTTTGGAGAAATGGCCTGTGGCAAAAATTACTATTAAATGATATAAATGGTAAAATGTATAATGTAATTTTTAATATGTATAGTAGTATTAAATCTCGTATTTCATTTAATGGTGATACTACCGAATACTTTCCATGTAATATAGGTGTTAGACAAGGAGAAAATTTATCTCCTTTTCTTTTTTCTTTATATCTGAATGATGTAATAGGTCTAAACACAGTGACACATGAAATAGAAGAACAAATTAATATTTACTTGAAACTTTATGTATTACTTTATGCAGATGATACTGTTTTATTTTCTGAAACTGCACAAGATCTTCAAAAACAGCTAAATACATTTTATGAATACTGTGATATATGGAAACTGAAAGTTAATCCAACCAAAACAAAAATTGTTATTTTTGGTAATGGTAGATTGAGAAGCAAATTAAATTTTACACTTGCTGGTAATGATTTAGAAATTGTCAAGGATATTTCATATTTAGGCATTATTTTTTCCAAAACAGGTAGTTTTAAAAGTGCTAAAAATCAACTCATTAGTAAAGCCACCAAAGCTATGTATGAAGTTCTAAGAAAAGGCCGCTTACATAACCTGACAGTTAAATGTCACTACGATCTTTTTGATAAAATTGTAAGGCCTATATTGCTATATGGTTGTGAAATTTGGGGATTTAGTAATACTGATGAAATAGAGAGAGTGCATTTGAAGTTTTGTAAACTTTTGTTAAACTTGAAAAAATCAACCCCAAGCTTTATGGTATATGGAGAGCTAGGCGCTTATCCTATGTCAGTATATGTGGAACACCGTATGGTATCTTTTTGGTCTAATATTGTAAACAGTTCTGATAGTAAAATGACAAATATTCTATATAGATATATTTATAAACTTAACGTAGATGGTGGATTTACTTTCGAATGGTTGATTTGTATAAAAAATATCTTAAATAAATATGGATTTTCAAATATTTGGTTAAATCAGGGTAACTACAGTTTTAATCCAAAATGGTTAAAGTTAAGCATTAAACAAAGAATTTTTGACCAATTTAAGCAGACTTGGAAATCAGAAATGGAGAATTCTCCAAAAGCATTATGTTACAAACTATTTAAAGAAAACTTTGAATTTGAAGAATATTTAGATTTATTACCTTATAAAGATAAAATAACGCTATGTAGGTTTAGAACTGGAAATCACCGGTTACCTATAGAAACCGGTAGATGGCGTAAAATTATTAGACAGGAAAGGTACTGTGTACTTTGTAATTCTCATGTGATAGGTGATGAATTTCACTATATTTTAAACTGTACAGCTCTAACAGAAAGTAGAAGAGCTTTTCTTAAACCTTACTATATAAGCCGAGTAAATGTTTTGAAATTCGGCAGTTTATTTATTTCAAAAAATATTCGTGTATTGAAAAATTTGTGTAAATTAATTAGAATTATCAATGTAGAAGTATGTTCTCCTGGTTGAACAATAATCTCTCATTCTTGTTGCTCGTTTTTGTGCAAACTTGTCATGCGCAAAATCTGTATGTTATTGTATGTAAAAATATCTTTCTTTGTACCATTTGCTTGGTTTTATAAGAAATAAAGAATCTTGTATATATACTTAGCTTCACATCCTATTTTAAGTTTTTATCTCTCTTAAAAAAATTCCGATATTTTTTTTTAAGTTGCGACATATTTTTGAGAGTGAATTTTGAGGCTGCATGTGTTAGTAGGTTCAATGTTGTATTAAAATCCATAAATTTACTCTTTAACAAAAATATTTGAGTTCCGCGAAGTCCTGTGTCTCGCTGCGACAACTCGTTGTTAGTGTAAAAGTGTAAATTAAGGTCCAGTGCACACTGTCCGTCGGTCTAAAATACAGAGAAAAAAAAATAAAAAATATGTTTCCATTTTTTAACTGCAGCCAAGAAACTAAATCGTCATATGCGTTTTGAAGATGGTGTCATCGTTGTTATTTTGTAATGTATTTATATTGTGTGTGTTGACATTCATTTTTACTTGATCCTGTTTGTGGGTTCAGATTTGCAAATATCATTTTCATAAGATAATAATCTATTTTTCTATTTTTATTAAAGGAGTATATATTTCATAACAGTACATTGCGTAGATAAAGTTGTTGACATTGATAGATAAGTTGCAGATCTTAATTAGTTTGTGATAATTGAAAGAAAATATATAGAACTGTTAATTTTATTTGATTATAATTTGTAAATATCATAATTATCTAATATTTAGAGAAGTGGTTTTATCACATAACTGGTTCAGGTAAATAAGTTTGAGTTATTTCCCTTTGAACAGAAATAGTTAATTAAATTTAGAAAAAAAAATTGGGGGTTCTTTGACATGCTGATTCTAACAATGTACTTAAAAAGATTTTGGATATTAGACCATAATAGGTAAATGTAAAATTTCAATGTTTTCTGTCCTTTGACCACATTCATTTTGGGTCACAAATCTATGCTGTATCAAATATTCAATCACAAATCAAATTTAGAGCAAGAGCTGTTTTAGGCTAAAATGTTGTGTCCATCTTTGTTCAACTGTTCAAAGAGTTCAAACAAAAAAATCAATTTTGCTGTCATTTAACAGCCTCTTATCACTTCACATATGATATAGAATATTATTTACAATAAAGTTATTCCTTTATATTTCTTCTGTCAAGTAGGGGTTTAAAAAGCATCAGGACAAAATGTACCTATAGGTAAGTAAGTAAGTAAGTAAGTAAGTAAGTAAGTAAGTAAGTAAGTAAGTAAGTAAGTAAGTAAGTAATGACTTTATTAAAAGAGGGTGACTCAATTAGCTTTCACTAATCTACCTTGAGGCCCTCACAAAGAACAAACAGCACAAATATTACAAAGCTTACAGTTTCTAACATATTATGTAAATGCACTATTCATGCTATAAATTGTCTGTAGAACAAGAGAAAATGAATTCATATATATATATATATATACTTATAAATATAATTATTTTCTGTGACTGTATATTACATTAATTTGTAGGATCCTTTACTATAGATAATTTAGCTGATCTGTAACAATAACATCTTCATGCCTTATATATCATGTACTGTAGTACGCCGCTAGATTAAAACTGACGAGGAAAGGTAACACACGGCCAGCGAAAGCTCTTTTAATGAGAGCCCAGGTGGTCGTGTGGTCTAGCGGGACGGCTGCAGTGCAGGCGATTTGGTGTCACGATATCACAGTAGCATGGGTTCGAATCCCGGCGAGGGAAGAACCAAAAATTTGCGAAAGCAAATTTACAGATCTAACATTGTTGGGTTGATGTTTAGACGAGTTGTATATATATATATATATATATATAAAGTGCCTAGAAAATCAACCTAACGATGTTAGAGTAGATTTGATTCGTAACTTCCTCCCTGGCGCCGGGGCTGGAACCTGTACTTTTTATTTCTAACTTCTACGACAACACCGCCTAGCATTGCGCAGAGACCTTATCCCCTCCTCTAACTATAGCTTATAAAAATAAGCTTTCGTTTCAGGAGGTGTTACCTTGCCATAGGAATTAAACAACTTTTTTACAAGGATCTCTGATACAATACACGAAGTATTCTTTTTAGTGTACAGAAATGATCATCTACTCATCTCTATATATATACATAAAATACAACTGAACTCACAATTTATAGATATAAGAAGATATGATATGAGTGCGAATGAGACAACACTCCATCCAAGTCACAATTTGTAAAAGTAAACCATTATAGGTCAAACTGCAGCCTTTAACACAGAGCCTTAGCTCACAACAGTAAGCTATAAAAAACCCTAACAAGAGGCTCTCAAGAGCCTGAATCGCTCACCTTAAATTTTTTGCTTAAATCTTCCATCAATGATTATTTTAGGTTTTCAATTTATATAAATGGTTCTTCGATTCTGTCATATCTTCTTCAAAAGCAAAAACAAGGGTGGACACACTGACAGTCAGGGGTACTACTTGTACAAGTGTATTTTATTTACTTGAAGAAGTAAAAAAAAATATACACATATAAGTAAATAAATAATGTTTGAATAATCTCCCCTTAATTTTCTAAAAAATTTACTTGTACAAGTAAATTTTTCTTACAATCCCACAAAAATCCTCAAGTTTTGAGATGTAAAATCATGCCTTTAATGATTTTTCCCAGGTTTGCTCAAATTTTTTCATTAAACATGTTAAAGTTCAATGTTTCATCTTATTAATTCATCAAAGAAACTGATTGAGCAAAGATCTTGTATATTTGCGCAAGGCAATCAAAAATTGCTCCTTTGGGGCTTGTAAATGAGCAGTGTTATGAAGATTATAAACAGACAGATGGGATTTTCATTGTCCATGAAAAATACACTTAAATGATTAGTAAAGACATCTGTAAAAGGTACACAATTTAAAATTCTATTAGAGCAAAAAAATTTTAAGAATTCAAGAAAAGAAGAAAGGATAATTTTTTTACTTATACAAGTAAAAAATTCTGAATGCCTAAGGGAAATAACTAAGCCAATTTTTTTTTTACCTATACAAGTAAATAAAATTCACTTGTATAAGTATCCTACAAATTTACTTATATGTGTATATTTTTTTTACTTCTTCAAGTAAATAAAATACACTTGTACAAGTAGTACCCCTGACTGACTGAAATGTCTCGTTTGTCTCGTGTTCATAATATAATTTATGATGAAAGTATAAAAAAAACATTGTATACCCCAAGCATTACATTATTGCTGTTTACAGTTTATCTACATAACTATAATAATATTCAAGATAATAACCAAAAACAGCAAAATGTCCTTAGAATTACCAATTCAGGGGCGGCAACCCAACAACGGGTTCTCCGAATCATCTGAAAATTTCAGGGCAGATGAACTTGACCTGATAAACAATTTTACCCCAGGTCAGATTGCTCTAAAGGCTTTGGTATTGAGTTATAAGCTAAAAACTGCATTTTACCCCTATGTTCTATTTTTAGCCATGGCGGCCATGTTTTTTGATGAAATGGGAATTAAAACACAAACTTTATTCTAGATACCCTAGGAATCAATCAGATGAAGTTTGGTTTGAATTGGTTCAGTAGTTTCAGAGGAGAAGATCTTTGAAATAGTTTACGACGGACAGACTACGACAACGGACGGACGACGACGGACGCCAAGTGATGGCAAAGGCTCACATTTCCTTTTGGAAAGGTGAGCTAAAAATGACTGTTGTTAAACAATTCAAATGAAAAAAACAACTCTATCTATATATATAATAACAAGAAACGAGAAACACTTTTGAACCACATCAACAAACGACAACTACTAAACATTAGATTCCTGATAAACTACATCAACAAACGACAACTACAAAACATTAAGATTCCTGAAAAACTACTGAACATCATATATCACAGTTTCAACTGGTTTCAATGACAGACAAATATTATCAATATATATTTCTAGTAGTAGTAATATAATATAACAACAATGATGGTTACATAATGTGTAAAAATATTTTTGGAATTGGTACTAAAATGTGTGCACAAACGCATGAACAATGCACATAAAATATTTAAACGAGTCTGGTGCATGCTTAAACATTTATTTATTTCACATCACAGTCTAATGGAATTCTAAGTATCTTTGGTAAAAACTTCAAAATAATCCATATGCTGATGTTTAAACACCTCATTACCATAGCAACACCAACCTGGCGTCAAGTTCCTGGCAAATATTTCCAAACAATTGGGAGTTTCTGGAAGATAAGGTTTCATGATATCTTGTAATGGAATTTTCATAGAATGAATACTGCTAGGCACACTCATCATTGTCATCTCTAACGGTAGATTGTCATTGTTTAACGAAGCAGGTAAGATAGTGCTCTCATTACAAATGTCATTGTTTAACGAAGCAGGTAAGATAGTGCTCTCATTACAAATGCCATCTAAAGATTTAGAATTTATCTTTTCACTTAAGTTTTCTTTGCATTTCATATTTTTACAAATGTCATTTTTCGTATGTTCTTCTTCTGTGTTAGAGTCTATCTTTTCATCAGATACGTCCTTCATTTCTGTGTGTTTACATTTTCCTAATATAAGAATTTCATATGTTTTTTTATGTTCGGACATTATATCTAACACTGTACTGCCAGTCTTTGTGACTTTAATCCAATACCATGTTGTTATAAAATCTACATTCCAAAAGGGGAATAGCTCTTGTATAACAAAATCATTTTGTTTCATTTTGTTTGTAACCCACACACCAATAACACAACCAGGGGCAGATAACTCAGAAACTGGGATTTTAAACAATTCTTTGTTATCCAAAGTCCAATATTGTTTCTTTCTTTTAACAGACTTATTCTCCCATGGTGGATCAAGTAAAATAAAGTCAAATTTATTTCTGCCTAAAATTGTAGAAAAATATTTTAAATTTTCAGTGTCACCCATAATGAAAGAACATTCTGCAGGTAAAAGATAAAAGTCATCTTTAATTTTAACTTTTATGGGAAAGCTGCAATTTTTCACTAGTTTATTACACAAATCATCATAAACACCATGAGATTTTAAAGTCACAGTTTCAATGTCAAGGTCGCTGATATCAGTATAACACAATTCCCTCAATTTGTCTCCTGGTCCAGAGTTGGCAGCAATCTTCCTTGCAGCAACATTATTATCTAATGATTTACCAAGATCTCTGAAAAGCTTCATATCTTTGGAACCATCGAGTAAAGTTTTATAGGCATGTACAATAACTTCTATAATTTTATCATGATATGTTTTAGCTTTAATTTCACCATCATTTAAAACGGATTTTCTTTTTCTCTTTTTACGATTGACAATTGTATCTTCAACCCTTTCTTGTACATGGATTTTACTTTCAAACTGGCTATCCATGATAAATTGGCTATTTATTTCAAACATGTCCTTTTTGTATGAGAAATTTGTCACAGTGCTGTCTTCAGAATCAACATCTTCAAAAGAGTCTGCAGTCAGTTGCCAATGATCAAGTATCCAGCCATACATATTTTGATATATAATGGCCATTCTTATAAATTATAACATATTCTGATATATAATGGCCATTCTTACAAATTATAACAGATTCTGATATATAATGGCCATACTTATCAATTATAACATATTCTGAACAATTGTATGTCACTTTATGAAAGTTCACTTCCACATGAGGTTTCTGTATTAAGTTATGGACTTGAAATTCACTTCATGTGCCTTACATCAAACTGTCAATCATATCTGAAAATAAATATATAAAGATATTAAAGTATGATTCAAAATCTAATTAGTTAAATGCCATGTCAAAGTGATCGTCTGATAACATAGATAAGTTAATTATAAATTCAGAATTTTATTTTATTCATTATTTTCTTCTTTTTTTTAATATTTATGTTTGAAAATTATAATTTTAATTATTCAGCTCATTTTGTTCGACTTGATAGGCAAATAAAGTATTTGGTTTTAAACATGGTAAACACATACCAAGGCAATGATCTTTAAACAGTCATATTTGCAAGTGAAGTCCTCAACTGAAAGCTGTTCGTTCTAAACTAAACCAGGTGCTCTGCAGGGCGCAGCTTTATACGACTGCAGAGGTCGAACCCTGAACAGTTTTGGCAAGTAAGGACACAACATTCAAGCTTGATACAGCTCTAAATTTCTGACACAAAACAAATGTCAAGATCTTACAAATCTATTGCGCAAAGTGCAATTACAGATTTCTTCTTTAAACTTTTCAAATATTTGGAAATTAGTCCAAAACCTGACATTTCTTTATACATAATTTACAAGTAGTGTAAGGGAGGTAAATCCGAACATGCCCAACATTGTATGTTAAATGTTTTTGAACTACCTTCCTTACACTACTATCAAATAGTCTTAATTGTCCATTGACCAGAAAAAAACTAGTTTTTCCCCTATTTTTGCCCCTAATTCCAAAACATTTTGAGCCATAACCTCCCAAAGTCAATACTTACCATCCCTCCATGGTATGGAAATTTGTGGTATAATTTCAGAGAGATTCATACACTTAAACACAAGTTATTGTTTGAAAACTACAAACATGCTTATTTTGGACCCCCTTTTTGGCCCCTAATTCCTAAACGTCTAGAACCATAACCCCAAAAATCAATCCCAACCTTCCTTAAGTGGTATTCAATCTTATTAAAATAGATGAGAACATATTTTAATAAGATTGAGTGGTATTAAACCTTTTGGTAAAAATTTATAGAGATCCATTCACTAGAACTAAAGTAATTGTCTGGACACTAAATGTATCTTCGAATGACGACGCAGACAACTACGACGACGCAGACGACATGATAGCATATTATATTATATAAATGTTTTGCTGTCATATAAAAATTGTTATTTAGAACAATCCTGAGGGCCCTGCTAATAACAATATGATGCCTAGGGGAAAAGTGGCTAATGATCGCTGATCACTTCACAGTACAAGCTAATTAAAAGAATGGTTATCTGTGATAAAACATTTTGTTCAAAACTCAGAATATGTACTTTTGGGTTCTCATTGGAAGTTATTTGTCTTTTTCCAGTCTTAAATGAGAAGTAAAATTCGTTTATTAAATGATTAATTAGATATGAGAAGATGTGGTATGAATGCAAATGAGACAACACTCCATCAAAGATAATTTGTAAAAGTTAACCATAGTAGGTCAAAGTAAGGCTTTCAACACGGAGCCTTGGCTCACACTCAACAGCAAGCTATAAGGAATCCAGAAAATGTCTAGCTTTAAACCATTTAAACCGCATGCTGTATGAATGCCGTAAGCATAAAATAGCAACAAACAAAAATACGAACATTACAAAAATCACTCTTAGTTTACCTCGCATAAGGTGCAAAAGCCTCCTGACTTAATAAACCACCTGTTTACGATTTGTACTCTTAGCTAAAATAATCAATCAATACACGTAACTGTAATTATGTTTATATCTTTACCTTTAAAAGTATTTAACACATTCATTCCGGAACACTCGAATTCTGATACAAATTAATGATTTACCAAAGTAGTTAAAAGTACTTTATTTATGAAAATATGAAAATAACGTCTCTTAAACAATTTAATCAAACAGATAATACTTTACTGTACTTTATCTATTTTATATCGTTTTAAAGCATTCATCTCGCATTCAACATTTAAACATCGGCCCTTTCATTCTAAAAAGTTATTCTAGGTTAAATAATAAATATCTGGACTATTAACGTGCAATTAGTAATAGAGAAATATAACTGACCTGAATACAGAATATAGAAACAACATCATTAAACAGTTGGTTGTTATTGTAAGGTAATAACAATAACAGCGTTTTCACATCTAGGATATTTACAGAAACATGTACGAATGTGCCTTTAGGGGAGAAAAAGTAGAAACCAATATGGCCTGCAGTACCCCTGAAATGCACAAAATTGAGTATCAATAAATTTAAACAAATCCACATTACTTGGAAGTTATATTTGATGATAGAAATGTCGGCCATGTTTACAGACTTTTGATTTTATTTCTTTTAGTTTAAAAAATGTATACCTGTTTGTTGTTTGCTGGTTTTCCCGTTTGAATGGTTTTACACTTGTATTGGTGGGGCCCTTTATAGCTTGTTGTTCGGTGTAAGCCAATGCTTCGTGTTGAAGGCCGTACATTGACCTATAATGGTTTGCTTTTATAATTTGTTTTTTGGATGGAGAATTGTCTTATTGGCACTCATACCACTGTATATTACCACATCTTCCTATATCTATGTAGAAATAATAAATTTTGAAATATTCTGTTTTCTTTTTTCAAACAGGATCATTCTTGTGTATTGTATAGTATCATTGGTTGGAATGCAGTTGTTTATAGTTGGACAAGAGTAGAAGGTACACCAAATGACCCAAATCCAAACAAACCATTTGCCAAAATAGAAGTGACATCTACATTTACAAATGATGGAAAATAAAATCCTTCAATTACAGTGATAGGTAAGTCTAAATGTGATTCAGAATATTGTAGAATTTCAAAGCCAGTACAGATTTAATTAATGAATAATTGTGTGTGTCATGAAGTTTCCTCTTTTAACTTGGGTATATTGTAAAAATATAAATAATATACATATATCATCAGATTGAGAATGAAAATGCGAAATATGTCAAAGTGACAACAATCCGACCAAAGAGCAGACAACTGCCGAAGTCCACCAATATGTCCTCTAGCAACGGGAGGGGTCCTCAGCTGGCCCCTAAAAAAAATTTGAACAAGTTTAGGGAAAATGGACGTCACACTTTACTCCAAAACTCTATAAATGAACTAAATTTAAAGAACATACAAGACTAACAAAGGCCAGAGGCTCCTGACTTGGGACAGATACAAACATATTGCAGGGTTAAACATTTCAGAATATTCCTGCATTTATCCATGTGTTTAGAAGGACTGCTTTCATTTTGCAATATCAAAGTTATAAATAAAGAACTTTTTACTGTTTATTAAGAAATTAGTTATTATGTTGTAATTATACCCTAAATTATATGAATAATTATTATGTTGTAGAATTTCTAATATCATTATGTTTTTTGCCTCTCATGTACACATGCATGTAGATGTGTGTCTGAGTGTTTCAAAATACAGTATATTGTATACTGTAAATTCATAAATATTTGTATGCATTGATTATTACGTTTTTTTCATTTTTAGACGTAAATTTTTTATTTTTGCATTATTCAGAAAAATCCTGTTTGATTCATATAAAGATTTTTTTCAAAATGCGAGTTTACATTATTGGGATTATAACCCTGATAAAAACATCGCAATAATTCTGAATATACAGTATTGTTTTGTATTGGTAGGCATTAACATTATAGAAGTATTTACACTAAGCATTAGCTAGGTGTAATATTTGAACAACTATGATGACTAATGATGTTTAAATGTTAAAATAAATATAGAGGGTTTGGATTGTAATGGAAATACTTTAAATCTGGCCTAAAATTGTTTGGCTTTATTATTATAAATTATAAATATTTTGATATGAGCGTCACTGATGAGTCTTATAATCCTGGTACCTTTGATAATTACTTACAAAAAGACAAATCCAAACCCTAGCCAATTAAAATAAGGGAGACAAAAAATCAATTAAAAAAAGTATTTTACTATGAAATATATTATTAACTGGGTAACTCCAGTTATACATTTGTCTTCTAAGAACTTTCAATTGTACATCTCTGTATAAAAATCCTCAACCTTTGCTCTCTGATGGATAGTTGTGCCATTGGCAACCATTACACATCTTTTTATTTCTATATGTATCATGTATGTCATTGTCTAAGATAAAATGGACCAAATGAGCAGGACAGTACACCATTGGTATTGTGATATCTGTTTATTTTGGTCCTGTTACTTTTGATATATTTTACATTGAATTATTTTTTAAGGAGTTAAATGTCATTGATTAATAGTTTTCTATTTCAGGTTCCAATGTACAAATCCCTTCAGAAGTAGTGATCTTAAATTCCATTGTTTTACCAGACAAATCTCTAAGTGGGAGTTACAAAAACCAGATCATCTTATAATAGTGATATTAATTGTGATTTTACAGTAGAAGGGAGATAACTCAAATTTGACTGAAACATGTATTACATCAGATCATTGTGGAAAAGTGCAATGCATGAACATATTGGAATGTGTGACTATTTTTTAATATTGAATGAAAAAAAATCATTCTTAAAGTTAAATTTCACAATTTGACCAATCAAATATTTGTGATAGACACATTACTGAGACACTGAAGTTCACAACAGTAAATTTTAAGTTATAATTATATATAATTAGAAGTTATGTCAATGTATGTTAACACAGCCGGGGTAGATTTTGCTTTTTCCACCAGCCCACTCCAGCTATAATCTCTTTTTTGTAAAAATATTGACTACAAATGCTTATCTGCTATTTTCAATTGATTGTTCTTGCAAGTCTTTTGATAAAACACTCCTATGGGTAAGCAGAGTGGACAAGCTAGAAATTTTGCCCACCTGGTGCCCACTCCCACTGTGGACGGGTGGACAAAGCAAAATCTACCTGAGCTGTAGTGCTCAAATATTGACCATTAGATGGTCATGACTTTAATTCACATTTAAAAGTGTCAGTATTCTTAGGATACAGAATACGGTTTAAACATATTGAGAAACAATTTAAAAATTTCTTAAAATCATTAATGTATTTTAAGTTTCCACATTGGAACATTTACAGAATTATCCATTATTTATTTATTTAGCCATAATTTCATATAATTGTATTTCTTATTTATACATAATTTGTTGTATATAATTTATGAGGGATTTTATAAATGTTTTTTGGTATTTTATTCTTTGTGTTCTATTTCTAATCTCATCAAGTTTACATCAACTTTGAGTGTTCAACAAACCACATGTTTCTTAAAAGCTTGTATGTGTTTTCCTAAAGATGCTGCCCAGGACAATATCTGTTCAGTGCTGATTTGCTTACTTACTTCCCTGTACGACAGTGGTCACTACAAAACTAATCCAAGTACTGAAGTACTGAACATCAGAGACCGCAAGTTCTCGTGGATGGTCCGACAAGCACTTGTCTCAGAATAAAAATCACATCTTTATACCTGATAATGTACAGATATAATTTTTTTTTGGCACAAGTTTGTGCATGGATGATAAATTAATAACGGAATTCATCATCACTGTAATTATAGATTATCGTTGATTATCTCATTGAGATTGATTTTCTCGCTTGAGCTGGTACAGCGAAAGTGAGAAAAGCAATCGAGTTGAGATGACCAATGATAATCTGTTTATCGCTATTTAACCTATGACGACGCTGTCAATTTCAATGTCAATTTCGTTAGCAACGCCACGTGGCCTCCTTAGTTTCTAGCGATAATTTTTCCATCTCAAGCGAGAAGCATGATATGAAAATTATCACAAAAAAAGATCAAAAGAAAAATGCACAAAATAGCGATAATGACTATTATATTGTAGAGATACATATCGGTATACTCTGGTTTATTGTTATATGTTATATTAATACTTGTATATTACAGTCGTATGTATATAAATAATTTTCATGCATTTGTATATCATTCAATTCTACTATATTTATAACTGCAAATTATAGTGACACCGATGCGTGAATAAAACAAACAGACGCAATGGGTAAAATTGTCAAGAATAGGGGTTAAGAGATCAATATTGTGTTATAATCTTAATCACTTCAAAAACATACAGCAAATTTAACAACCTGATTTTGTTTTTTTATTATATGATTTAATTTATATACAAGTTTGTAAAATCCAATCACAAAGTATTAAAAGATTTAAAGTACTGGGACCGAATCTTTGCCCTGACAGACACATGGATACATTTACATTCACTTAGACGTAGAATCGCGCTTTTAACGTCACACAGGTAGAAATATAAAATATTTTTCAAAAGTTCAATGTATGACGGGATGCATAAGTACAAAGTCACGTCTTATGAAGATCACTCAACCGTAAATATATAAAAAATATATTTGTATATGTGTTTGGTGACACTGATAGGTGATTATAATTCATTAATAATTATAACCAATCAAACTTATTACACAAATCTTCAAATAGACTGTTCTTATGCCAATTAAAACGTAAGCTCCGCCTTAGTTGAAATTACATTGGTTATACGAAAACAGTGTAAAAGTAGGTACTTATTTCGCAACTGTAATGGAAAAGCAAAGTTGCATACTAAAATGATTTGTTTGCAAAGCATTTACCTTAAAAGAGGGGCAAAATTACCACATTGATATTGAAACTCAAAAAAAAAAATTGACAACGCTAGGACAAAAAAAAAAAGAGCCAGACAAATTATAGTACACAAAACGCACAAACGAAAGCTAAAACCTAACCAACACGAACCCCACCTAAAACTTGGGGTTATCTCAGGTGCCCCGGATGGGTAAGCAGATTCTAGTCCATCGTAATTTTCGACGGATTGTAGCCATATTCCAATTGCATTTTTTTTCTTCTGAAGAGCTTTTAATTGATAATGTATAATTTAAATCTACAATTCCTTTAATTTTGCGCTAATGGTTTTCATTTTTACTTATATGCACATTGATATTAACTCTACAAATCAACATAACATCGATATCCTCCATAATTGAATAAAGTTAAATTCATTTTAATTGGAAAATTGTTTACCGTTTATTGAGCTCAAATCAAAAATCGTTTTCCAGCCCTTCTCTGTGATCAATGAAATATAACTCTGGTTAATTTTCTAATCATTTCATTATTATGGGGATATTTTTCATAAAAGTATAAATACTATAGGTTCTAGTAATAATTTCTCATTAAACCATTTGACATTTGAACGAGCATTTGAAAGTGGTGGTTACGGTGTTCTGAGTTTGTGCGTATGTAGATATAGGAAGATGTGGTGTGAGTGCCAATGATACAGCTCTCCATCCAAATTACAATTTATAAAAGTAAAATCAATATAGGTCAATGTACAGCCTTCAACACGAAGCCTTAGCTCACGCCGAACAAAAAGCTATAAAGGGCCCCAAAATTACTAGTGTAAAACCATTCAAACGGGAAAACCAACAGTCTAATCTATATAAAAAATCTATATATATATGTATGTGTATGTTGAGTGGTATTTTGTTAAGGGTGTCACATGATACATGCATTTGTCTTTAAAGGAATCAATTAATTTGACTATATTAAGGCAACTGGTCTGCTTCATTTGAATTTTGACATAATAGTATACATAATATTAAAACCATAAATGCTTTCACAAGTAGCAGGATCAATGCTGTTACAAGTTAGATGATGTAGACACAATTTAAAACAGTGTATTCATGACAACAGAATGACTACACATGTGTCTTTGGGAATGTTTGCTGCTCAGTTTCAAAATTAATAACTTTCAATAAAACTAGTATATAGTGATAATGGATTAATTGAGGAATAAAAAAATTAAAATAAAAAAAATATAGTTAAACGTCCGGTAGAAGTCCGTTGGTGAATTTATCTTCTAGACCTCCCTAACATTGACATTGCTTAGCATTACCTGAGTTTCCCCTCCCTAACATTGACATTACTTAGCTTTACCTGAGTCTCCCCTCCCTAACATTGACATTACTTAGCTTTACCTGAGTTAAACCATTATAGGTTAAAGTACGGCCTTCAACACGGAGCCTTGGCTCACACCGAACAACAAGCTATAAAGGACAACTACTGTACATCAGATTCCTGACTTAGGACAGTATATGCATATACAATCGGTCAATTACTACCTATTGATATATTTCCTCGGTAAAATTGCACCCCATTGATATATTTGACAGATCAAAAAAGGGACCCATTCCAGCGGCACATATGTATATACCTTTATATAGGAAGAGACCCCCCCGTGGACCTCCAACGGATGTATAACGGACACGTAACGAATACAAAATGGAAACGAAATGGACGAGTACCGTACAAAACGGACGCCTAACGGACATTCAACGGACATTTTAGGCGTCCGTTCGAGCTATCCGGTAAGGTGTGACCGAGGCTTAACGAATAGGTAACGAATAGGGAATAGGAAATAGGTAACGAATAGGGAATAGGGAATAGGTAACGAATAGGGAATAGGGAATAAGTAACGAATAGGGAATAGGGAATGGGTAACGAATAGGTAACGAATATGGAATTAGTAACGAATATGTAACGAATAGGGAATAGGGAATAAGTAACGAATAGGTAAGGAATAGGGAATAGGGAATAAGTAACGAATAGGGAATGAATAAGGAATAGTAACGAATAGGGAATAGGGAATAGGTAACGAATAGGGAATAGGGAATAGGGAACCAACTTGACGTCGAATCCCAATGGGTCAAGTTGGTTACTTATTCCCTATTCCCTATTCGTTACCTATTCCCTATTCCCTATTCGTTACCTATTCGTTACTTATTCCCTATTCCCTATTCGTTACTTTAACGTCCATCATTCCCATTCGTTATTTAATTTAATCAGTTAGTAGTTTTTGTCGATTTTGTATAAATTGAAGATTTGTTTCTCTTTCTTATTTTTCAAGTTTTTATTGTTTCGTTTTACTGCGTTCAGAATGTTTCATTTCGGTCCATTTTTTCAATATAAGGGAAGGTCAGTGGCGGATCCAGAAGGGGGGGGGGGGGGGTTCGGGGGGTCCGCACCCCCCCTTTATTTTGGCCGATCAATGCATTTGAATCGGGACATGTTTTGCACCCCCCCTGCACCCCCCCCTTTGCCCTGGGCTAGCACCCCCCCTTTCGAAAATTCCTGCATTCGCCACTGAAGGTAGACTAAGTAACTATAGGGTAGCCGCTAGTTCTGTTTTATACTATCTGCCTTACAACCTAAAAGAATTATTTGATATACTTTAATAAACTAACGAATATTAATTTTGATAAAATATATTAAACGATAAGAAAATTTACACTGCTTATAACGATTGTAATACTGCGAATTAAAACAGTTATATGACAACTGCGGAGGTGGTTATTGCAGCTAAATCTTTAAAGAATGACAAATCAAATGGTTCAGATCGTATTTTAGATGAAATGTTGAAAACATCTTTTAACATGGATGTTGATGTGTATGTTAATTGTTCAATCTTATTCTTGAAGGAAATCAAACTATTTTTCTTGACCAAATTGGATTCAGAAGGGAAAGCTGAACAAGCGATCATGTTTTAACTCTTCAAACAAATAATTGATAAAGCATTTAAATCATTAAAAAATATATATGCCTGGTTCATAGATTTAAGGAAGACATTTGATACTATTAACAGAGAGGTTCTGTTTTACAAATTGTCTTATTACAACAAAGATTGTCCCATAAAACTATGTTATATGCTGATGATTTAGTTCTTATTTCTGAAACTGCCAATGATTGTTTCTGTTCCGGAACTATCACCCCAGTCCATCAATTAGTGTGGAGTAGTATGCGGTTCGGAGCTGGAACTACGTGGATTTTGAGTCCAACTTATATACACGAATCGTACAGCGAGAAAGGAGTTTTATAAGTGGTGGATCCAAGAGGGGGTTACGGGGGCTGGAACTCCTTTTTTGGGTCGATCAATGCATTTGAAAGGGGACATATGGTTGGAACACCCCCTTATATCCTGGGTTGGGTGTTCTAAATACATATGTGACCTAAAGCTTTTGTTCAAACACTTCATTTTAATGAATAAATGTTCATCTTCATTTTTGCAGACGCCTTGCCCATAGATTATATATATATATATATATATATATATATATATATATATCCATGTACATTTTCTTAGATTTTTTTCTCCTGTGGAATATTACTAAAAGACGAAACGTGATATTGAATACTAGTATTAACCAAAACTTGCTAAACACTGGATTTTCGTAGGTGTTTGCTTTATGTTGATAGTATTGCTATGACATAAGCAAAACCAAGCTCTTCTAGCTGGTTGTTCATGATCTACTCTTGACTGATTTTGTATGCATTTGTATTTACTGGCCAGTAAAAATAGGAAAGGCGACCTACCGGTAATACATCCTAGTCTTACACCAGGTGAAACTTTAAAAGAGACTGAGATATAGCTAATTAGGATGACTGCATTCAAAGCTGTTCAAAACAGAATGTTAAAAGACATATAAAAAGAAATGTTTTTATTATTGCGAAAAATGCGAGTGAGTTGTAAACGCAATAATTTAAACCCGCATTTTGAAATGTTAATTATGAATTAAACAGGATTTTTCTCAAAATCGTAAAAATTAAAATCGCATTTAAGTTTAAAACGAAAACATCGCAATAATAAATGCACGCAATAACTTCTGAATTTACAGTAATGATCAATTTAAGTTTTTAAGCTTTAATTATTTGAAAAATAAGCTATAAAATATTACAAAAATGTATATGTACAATAAATTTGTCAAATTTGATACTCCTTGTGAAGGGCATGCATATAATCATTCGGCCCAAAATAAAGAAATCAAAATTAAGATTGAATATTTTTATAATAAAATATAGTGGAGAGGCATAAAGTGTAATTAGTCCGAACGTCCCAAAACAGTTTTGTTTGCCTCAACCAAAAACTACAAAACTTATACACAAAATAAAAAAAGAAGATGAGGCATGAGTGGCAATGAGAACTCTTCACAAGAGACCAAATGACAAAGATATTAACAACTATAGGTCACCATACAACCTTTAACAATTAGCATACCGCATAATCAGCTATAAAAAGCCCCGAAATGACAATTCAAACGAGAAAACGAACGGCCTAATTTATGTACATAAAATGCACGAAAAACCAATGTGTAACACATCAACAAACGACAATCACTGAATTACAGGCTCCTTACTTGAGACAGGCACATACATACAGAATAAGGCGGGGTTAAACATGTTAGCGGGATCCCCACCCTCCACCTAATGTGGCATGAGTGCCAATGAGAACTCTCCTCGAGAGAGACACCAGATGACACAGAAATTAACAACTATAGTTCACCATACGGAGTTCAACAATGAGTAAAGTCCATATCGCATAGTCAACTATAAAAGGCACTGAAATGACAATGTAAAACAATTCAAGCGAGAAAAAGAAATGGACAGATTTATGTACCAAAAATGCACGAATAAAAACATGTTACACATAAACAAAAGACAACCACTTAATTACAGGATCCTGACCTGCGACAGTCAAATACATACCGAATAAGGCGGGGTTAAACATGTAAGTAGGATCCCCACCATTCCTCTAACCTGGGACAATGCTGATTACCACACAATACAAAATCAAATTTCAAATTTGGTAGCGTCACTTTTACCATTCATGAGTTATCATGTCCCTTTAAAAACATAGAAAATGCTGAATTTTTCGTTTCCATTCTCTTAAATAAGTATGATTCATTCAAATGGTATAAACCTTATACGCAATGCTTATTACCCCATAACACAGAACTATCAATTTCAATATTGGGTGGCGTCACTGTTTATGAATTTTAGATGTAAGAAGGTGTGGTACGAGTACCAATGATACAAATGTCAACACGGAGCCTGAAGATAGGAAAAATGCTTAATCTGTTGTTTCCGTTCTTTAACTTTAGTTAACCTCAACCAAATGTTTCGAAACTTATACACAATGCTTATGGTCACAAAACGGTAAAAATTACGTGAATCCTGTATCTATATGTGGAAGTTTACTCATGGTTTCACAAGCAGGGGCATCTGTGGCAAATTGACATATTCTACATTTATTTTAGTAAACAGCTTATTTACTTCCATTGAATTCTACTTCTATTAGAATTAACTTGCATATTTTTTCAGGATCTCGGTGCAGTTTGGTAATAGACAGTGATATTTCAAGTTACACGTGACCAGCATAACAAAGTGTTTCACTAGATTGAGCTCTCTGTCTAAGTGTACTTCTAAGGTTCTTTGCACTGAGTTCAGTTTATTGATATGCGAATACCTTCTGTATCACATCTGACAGCACATGGTGCTACTGAATTAGTAAATGTTCTCTGTAATTTTTCACGGATTTTTAAGGATTTAGTTTACATTTGAACCAAACATTTTTTTAAAATTGAGAAAACATTAAAATGAACTTACAATTTAAAACATACAAGACTAACAAAAACAAGGTAATCATACCAAGAGACATACTCAATATGCATAGGTCAAGAGTCAAAAAGTCATAGTTTGGTCAAGAGTTCCTTGTCAAAAAAACACAAATCAGATTTTGAGAAAAGGATCATCGTGGTACACAAAACTAACAAATATATTTATATATCTAATATAGATATAAGAAGATGTGGTATGAGTGCCAATCAGACAATTCTCCATTTAATTCAAGCAAAATATACAAGTTGTACATTGAGGGCAAGCTCACATGAAGTTCCTCGTGCCACAAGACTCACCATCTTATGACAATACATCTACATGCCACATATTCAGAAGCAAGGTCAATTGAAAATTATATTTTGAGGTCAAGGTAATATACCAAGGAACACACTATATCATGATGACACACCCAAAGTGCATAGGTCGAGAGTCAAAAAGTCATAGTCTGGGCAAGAGTTCCAAGTCAAAAATACAAACAGCAGTCCTGCTCGAAAGTACACGTAACAATGTCTTATGTCATGATGCACTACACCTGCCAAATACAGAAAACCTAGGTCAGAGAAAGAAACAAGACATATAACCAAACTCAGTTGAACGGTTCTTGTATTGCAGGGGCCGTGTCATCGAAAGAGTCCTAAGATTTGTCTTCAGTTATATCTTAGGACAAATTATAGGACATTTTTAGGACTGTCTTATGATATATCTCAGACTGTACATCGAAGGTGTCCTAAGATAATCTTAACAAAGATGTCCTATAGTAGTCCTACGTGAAATTTTCTCGCCGTATAATAATGTAATTAATCTAACAAGAATATACCAAAAAGTAGGATTTCTATATGCTACATCTGCACGCGTATTATGCTTAAACTTAAATCCTATATTTTAAACATATACCAATAAATTGTAAACACATGCATGGACGTTAAAAATATATGTTTAGTTGTAAATAATTAGATGAGACGAACTCAAAGTGCCAAACTGTTTCGATGTTTTAGATCAAAAGAAAATCTCGTGTTATTTTGGTATAAAAACTCAGGACATACATGTAATTATATAGTGTGTATTGCTCATTAACATTTACAGGAAATGAGATTGTTGATTATTGTGTGGCCTTGGACAAGTACAGTGAAAGAGTGCATATTTTCCTATAAGGGACTTTTTTACTTCTTTTCCCACTTTGTTTGTAATAAACATGTAAGGTATCCAATTTTCAAGTTCCAGTTTCAATACAACATTCATAAATGCTGAATTTGTAAAGATAGAGCAAAATTTATACTACAGCCCATACTGCGGCCAATGTATATTTGGTATATAAAGTTGCACATTGACTGTTTTTAAAAGAATGGTGTAAAGTACTATGTTTATGTTTAAAATAATGATCAAACAGGGTTCATTCCTGGTAGATATATTGGTGAAAATACTAGACTAATTTATGATATTTTATTGTATACAGAAGAACATGATATACCTGGTATTCTCCTCCTTATTGATTTTGAAAAGGCGTTTGATTCAATTTCTTGGAGTTTTATTGAAAGTGTATTAGACTTTTTTAATTTTGGACCTTCTATTAAACATTGGATCACTACTTTTTATACCAAGATTCAATCTGCAGTAACTCAAAATTGCCATCTCTCAGATTTTTTTGAGATTCAGAGGGGCTGCCGACAAGGGGATCCCCTATCACCTTATATATTTGTACTATGTGCAGAAATACTGGGTATACTTATACGAAATAATGACAAGGTTATAGGAATCACTATAGATGACTCAGAATATCTCATATCACAATATGCAGATGATACCTCTCTTATACTTGATGGATCACCTGAATCTTTGGATGCATCTCTCCGTACTCTAGATAAATATGCAGATTTATCAGGTCTCAATATAAACTTAGACAAGACCAAGGTTGTTTGGATTGGGAAGAAAAGGTTTAGCCAAGAAACTATGTGTGTCAAGTGGGGATTGGAATGGGGTTCCAGCAGATTTACACTTCTTGGATAAATTTCTCAGTGGATATTAGTGAAATTGAAAATTTAAACTATAACCCCAGGTTGAAAGAAATTGAAAACATTATAAAAACTTGGACTAATCAAATACTCTCACCAATTGGAAAAATTACAGTGATAAAAACACTTATAATATCAAAATTAAACCATCTATTCCTGTCCATACCTAGTCCAAATAGCACAAAGCTGAAACATTTTACTGAAAAAATATTTTCCTTTATTTGGGATAACAAACCAGATAAAGTCAATAGAGACATCTTATCCAAACCGCACTGTGTAGGAGGACTAAAAATGATAAATATTGAAAACTACATAAAAGGTCTTAAATTAACCTAGATAAGAAGAATTAATAGAAATAATTCAAAACTAGTAAAACTATTCCTTTTTTCAGAAAATTTGAATTTTTTGGAAATGCAATTTCTTGGTCCTTATAAAAAGTTGAATAATCCATTTTGGAACGAAGTATTTGATGCTTGGCAAGATCTACATAATGTACAAAATAACTGTCAAATTAAAACATGCCCTTTATGGAAGAATGATAGAATAAAGATTGGTAACAATCCAGTACTATATAATAATTGGACAAAAAAGGGGTTTGGCTGATCAATGACTTGTTACAGGAAGATGGAAATTTTATGACTTTTGATCACTTTAATAATGTATACAATATTAAAACTAATTTTCTCACATATCAAGGCCTAATTTCGTCAATAAAAAAGTATTTAAAATAATATCAAATATGTCCAAATGACTTAAAGAGAGAAAACGGTCCTGTTTTGCCCTCAGTGTTAAAGTTTTTTTTTTTTAAATCCCAGAAAGGTTCAAAAGATATGTATAACATTTTGAATGGTAACAAGTCAAATCCTCAACAAAAATGTGAACAAAAATGGTCATTAATTCTCAATGCAAACTTCAATTGGAAAAATATTCATGTACTGCCCTTTCATATAACAAAAAATTCAAAACTGCAGTGGTTTCAATACAGAATAATACATCGAATCTTAGGCACAAATGAACTCCTCCTTAAAATAAAAATTAAAGACACAAATATTTGTAGTTTTGGGTGCGGAGGGGTCGAAACAATAGAACATATATTCTGGACGTGCCCATATATATCAAAATTATGGGAAGACCTTAACTTCTGGATATTTAAGAAGACAGAAATAAAACTAACTTTGAATATTGATTTGGTTTTATTTGGTATTTTAACAAAAACAGATAAAAATGATATAAGAAACATAATACTTCTGTTAACAAAATTCTACATCTATAGAAGCAAATTAGCTATGGAACAAACCAATATAATAGCACTTAAAAATTATTTAAAGGAAAACTTATTAATAGAAAAAATATATTCTATAAAAATAAATTACTCAGTAGGGCAGAAAACTGCTGGAACCCCTGGACTCCTTTACTATCATAAAAACAAAAAAAAAAAAACAAAAACCAATAGACTCCACATATATTGTATATATTTCATATCCAAACAGCCTCTGTCTTAAAATCATTATCTGCAATGTATCAAACTAAAACAGCTGTGTCTATTAAATATATTATATATCTTCTTTTTAGTGTATATAACTATTATGCATACAAATGTGTGTAACTTATTATGTTCATGTGCAAATAAGAAAAAAAGAAATTTAATATAGAAAACAGTATATATATTTTTCAAAACCTGTGCATTTGTTATACAGATAATTATATTTGAAAATCTCAATAGTAAACTTCGTTCTGTTTTTTTCAAATATTGAAAATTGAATGTATAATACTAACAAATACTAACAACTGTATAAATATGATATTTACTAATGTTAACGAGGCCGGGATAAGGTACAGGTACTTGATGTTAACTAACAAATGTACAGATTTCATTAAAATATGATAAATTTAAAAAAAAAATACTATGTTTAATAAATATGAATTGTTTTCTGTGTTTACATTGGTCAGTATTGCAAGTACACCTAGAAACTAAAGACTTGGTGTACTCTTAGTTAAATGTTTCCTTATATGGAAGTGTTTGATTAAATACCCTAAAAAGACCACAACAAGACTTTTCAAAGGCTTTTTAAAGCAGTTTGATGCCAAATAAAACAATAACTATGTTTCATTATACTAAATCTGTGTTTTAATTACTTGTAAAGTTTATAAAATGTCATTGACAATCACTCAGCAGAAATTCCTCTAACCCCAACATCAGGATGGATTCTTCGCCAAAACTAGACAGCCAGAACTGAAGTAGAAAAAAGTGATGAATAAATAAGACTACGTATAACCAAACTTTGCATTTGGAAGATTAAAGTAACAATTTAGAATATTTAAAAGCAATTATTTAACATAAAAATCATCCAATTACAAACATTTCAACACTAGTTTCCTAGATGAAGGACATGTAATCTAGTATAGTTTTTAAATAAAGAAACTCAATGCGCTTTGTAAAAATAAATGAATACCTTCATGCGGTCAGATTATTCGAGTGTTAAAATACTACAAAAGTGCTTATTTACCACTTGTTCTACAACTTAACATGGGGAACACAGATAAAAAAAATATTATGTCAAAGGGAAGTAATCAGTTTTTTTCAAATGATTTTATATACTTTATGAGGAGAAATATGTGCAAAATGTGATGTAAATGGGGAGAATATGTATGCCTTTCATTGATATCATAACTCTAAAGTGTAATTTCTATTGTTTCTTTCAATCTGCACACAAAAACTGATTTTTACCATATACCCCATGCTTCCTCTCACAGAACACTCAGTGCATCCTTGATAGCCGCAGCTAAGATAGAAATTTGTGTAAAAACAACTTCAAATGGTTCCAAAAGCCTTACATTACATAAACATTTACAGGAAATGAGTTTGTTGATTATTGTGTGGCCTTGGACAAGTACAGTGAAAGAGTGCATATTTCCCTATAAGGGACTTTTTTACTTCTTTTCCCACTTTGTTTGTAATAAACATGTAAGGTATCCAATTTTCAAGTTCCAGTTTCAATACAACATTCATAAATGCTGAATTTGTAAAGATAGAGCAAAATTTATACTACAGCCCATACTGCGGCCAATGTATATTTGATATATAAAGTTATAGACCAATAATATGCTCAGTTTGGTCCCTATGGTGAAACAATCCGGGTTTGGTATGGTCAATATTGGCGTCTGGCTATCTAAATTGGGGGTAGGGGTCGATTAAATATTTTTTTGGCCTACGTACACATATTTTAGTATAAATAAAGATTCAGGCATGTAAAATACACCATAAGCATTTGTTTGGGCTATAATATACCCCAATGCCTGGGCGGTGCTAGGGGAAGATTTTTACTCTTATGGGTAGTTGTCTTTATGTTGGTTTTTCTAGGCTTTTATGGGGGTTCATCGTCTTTTACGCTTAATAAAGCACATATTTATATACAAATACAAATATACCAATATTGTATTGGCACAAACACAATTACAATAATTGGGAAAGGCCCATATTTCAGTGCATTACAACAATGAATACAGCATACTAGTAGTTAAATATGTTATAATTAAGAAGCTAATATCTCGTTTCTAAATACACCAGACATGTATATATAAGAACAATATTGAAAAACACATGTTAAAGTTATCCAAGGCCTCTACGATGAAAATGACACCTTGAGATGATTCATTGCTAGAAAAAAAGACCTTTTAACCATTGTTAACGGAGTCGTATATATCGGTTTATTAAATATATCTTTTTAACTAAGAAAGTTGGTTTTATATAATTTAACCAAAAATTAAGGTATTTTACACTTTATCTATTTCATAAATAAAAAGCAATATATATATCAGTTTATATATAATTAATTGATATTATATATGATTAAAGACCGTGCACTCTTAAGTTCTATGTTCGAAGCAAGCGCATAGGTCATCATATATACGTCTTCAAATTTCGAAGTGTCGGCATTTTACAAAAATTAACGCAATTGAGCTAATTTTTGGTGCATCTGAAAGATAATGTAAAACCTTTAAGAATAATACGATAATTCAATGAACAAATAAGTTTTTTTCTAGAAAAAAAATATCGTTAAAGTTTATGTATGCAGGGAAATGCATACTTAAACCCCGTGCCTACTTTGGTGAAATGCTGACTTATACGGAATTTATAAATGTATTGGTTGTTCTAAAAATAGAATCATCTAAAAATACGCAATTCAACTTTCTACTTACAATATAGTAACTGTGTATAAAGACGATGATTATCTGATTATACATAGAGGGATGACTTCAGACCTTTTTATGTCACATAAGTATTAAGGAATCACCCTATACAAAGAGGAATGACCTCAGGTCTTTGTATGATACATAACTATCAGGGAATCATCCTATACATAGAGGGATGACCTCCGGTCTTTGTATGATAGATTACTATCAGGGTATCATCATATACATAGAGGGATGACTTCAGGTCTTTGTATGATACATAACTATCAGGGAATCATCCTATACATAGAGGGATGACCTCAGGTCTTTGTATGATACATAACTATCAGGGAATCATCCTATACATAGAGGGATGACTTCAGGTCTTTGTATGATACATTACTATCAAGGAATCAGCCTATACATAGAAGGATGACCTCAGGTCTTTGTATGATACATTACTATCAGGGAATCATCCTATACATAGAGGGATGACCTCAGGTATTTGTATGATACATTACTATCAGGGAATCATCCTATAAATAGAGGGATGACTTCAGGTCTTTGTATGATAGATTACTATCAGGGTATCATCCTATACATAGAAGGATGACCCTCGGTATTTGTATGATACATTACTATCAGGGAATCATCCTATACATAGAGGGATGACTTCAGGTCTTTGTATGATACATTACTATCAGGGAATCATCCTATACATAGAGGGATGACCTCAGGTCTTTGTGTGATACATTACTATCAGGGAATCATCCTATACATAGAGGGATGACTTCAGGTCTTTGTATGATACATTATATCAGGGAATAATCCTATACATAGAAGGATGACCCCAGGTATTTGTATGATACATTACTATCAGAGAATCATCCTATACATAGAGGGATGACTTCAGGTCTTTGTACGATACATCACTATCAGGGAATCATCCTATACATAGAGGGATGACCTCAGGTCTTTGTATGATACATTACTATCAAGGAATCATCCTATACATAGAGGGATGACTTCAGGTTTTTGTATGATACATTACTATCAAGGAATCATCCTATACATAGAGAAATGACCTCATATCTTTGTATGATATATTACTATCAAGGAATCATCCTATACATAGAGGGATGACCTCAGGTCTTTGTATGATACATAACTATCAAGGAATCATCCTATACATAGAGGGATGACCTCAGGTCTTTGTATGATACATTACTATCAAGGAATCATTCTATACATAGAGGGATGACTTCAGGTCTTTGTATGATACATTACTATCAAGGAATCAGCCTATACATAGAAGGATGACCTCAGGTCTTTGTATGATACATTACTATCAGGGTATCATCCTATACATAGAGGGATGACCTCAGGTCTTTGTGTGATACATTACTATCAGGGAATCATCCTATACATAGAGGGATGACTTCAGGTCTTTGTATGATACATTACTATCAGGGAATAATCCTATACATAGAAGGATGACCCCAGGTATTTGTATGATACATTACTATCAGAGAATCATCCTATACATAGAGGGATGACTTTAGGTCTTTGTATGATACATTACTATCAAGGAATCAGTCTATACATAGAGGGATGACCTCATGTCTTTGTATGATATATTACTATCAAGGAATCACCCTATACATAGAGGGATGACCTCAGGTCTTTGTATGATACATAACTATCAAGGAATCATCCTATACATAGAGGGATGACCTCAGGTCTTTGTATGATACATTACTATCAAGGAATCATCCTATACATAGAGGGATGACCTCAGGTCTTTGTACGATTCATTAATATCAGGGAATCATCCTATACTTCGAGGGATGACCTCAGGATTGTGTATGATACATTACTATCAGAGAATCATCCTATGCATAGAGGGATGACCTCAGGTCTTTGTATGATACATTACTATCAGAGAATCATCCTATACATAGAGGGATGACCTCAGGTCTTTGTATGATACATTACTATTAGGGAATCATCCTATAAATCGAGGGATGACCTCAGGTCTTTGTATGAGACATTACTATCAGATAATCATCCTATACATAGAGGGATGACCTCATGTCTTTGTATGATACATTACTATCAGGGAATCATCCTTTACATAGGGGGGTGACCTCAGGTCTTTGTATGATACATTACTATCAGGGAATCGTCCTATACATAGAGGGATGACCTCAGGTCCTTGTATGATACATTACTATCAGGGAATCATCCTATACATAGAGGGATGACCTCAGGTCTTTGTACGATACATTACTATCAGGGAATCATCCTATACATAGATTGATGACCTCAGGTCTTTGTACGATACATTACTATCAGGGAATCATCCTATACATAGAGGGATGACCTCAGGTCTTTGTATGATACATAACTATCAAGGAATCATCCTATACATAGAGGGATGACCTCAGGTCTTTGTACGATTCATTAATATCAAGGAATCATCCTATCATCGAGGGATGACCTCAGGTCTGTGTATGATACATTACTATCAGAGAATCATCCTATGCATAGAGGGATGACCTCAGGTCTTTGTATGATACATTACTATCAGAGAATCATCCTATACATAGAGGGATGACTTCAGGTCTTTGTATGATACATTACTATCAAGGAATCAGCCTATACATAGAGGGATGACCTCAGGGGTTTGTATGATACATTACTATCAAGGAATCGCCTATACATAGAGGAATGACTTCAGGTCTTTGTATGATACATTACTATCAGGGAATTATTCTATACATTGAGGAATGACCTCATGTCTTTGTATGATACATTACTACCAAGGATTCATCCTATTCATGGAGGATGACGTCAGGTCTTTGTATGATACATTACTATCAGGGAATCATCCTATACATAGAGGGATGACCTCAGGTCTTAGTATGATACATTACTATCATGGAGTCATCCTATTCATAGAGGGATGACCTCAGGTCTTTGTATGATAAATTACTATTACGGAATCATCCTATACATAGAGGGATGACCTGAGGTCTTTGTATGAGACATTACTATCAGGGAATCATTCTATACATAGAGGGATGACCTCATGTCTTTGTATGATACATTACTATCAGGGAATCATCCTTTACATAGGGGGATGACCTCAGGTCTTTGTATGACACATTACTATCAGGGAATCATCCTATACATAGAGGGATGACCTCAGGTCTTTGTATGATACATTACTATCAGGGAATCATCCTATACATAGAGGGATGACCTCAGGTCTTTGTACGACACATTACTATCAGGGAATCATCCTATACATAGAGGGATGACTTCAGGTCTTTGTATGATACATTACTATCAAGGAATCATCCTATACATAGAGGGATGACCTCAGGTCTTTGTATGATATATTACTATTAGGGAATCATCCTATACATAGAGGGATGACTTCAGGTCTTTGTATGATACATTACTATCAGGGAATCATCCTATACATAGAGGGATGACCTCAGGTCTTTGTACGATGCATTACTATCAGGGAATCATCCTATACATAGAGGGATGACCTCAGGTCTTTGTATGATACATCACTATCAGAGAATCATCCTATACATAGAGGGATGGCCTCAGGTCTTTGTTTGATACATTACTATCAGGGAATCATCCTATACATAGAGGGATGACTTCAGGTCTTTGTATGATACATTAGTATCAGGGAATCATTCTATACATAGAAGGATGACCTCATGTCTTTGTATGAATCATTAGTATCAGAGAATCATTCTATACATAGGGGGATGACCTCAGGTCTTTGTTTGATACATCACTATCAGAGAATCATCCTATACATAGAGGGATGACCTCAGGTCTTTGTATGATACATTACTATCAGGGAATCATCCTATACATAGAGGGATGACTTCAGGTCTTTGTATGATACATAACTATCAGGGAATCATCCTATACATAGAGGGATGACTTCAGGTCTTTGTATGATACATCACTATCAGAGAATCATCCTATACATAGAGGGATGACCTAAGGTCTTTGTTTGATACATTACTATCAAGGAATCATCCTATACATAGAGGGATGACTTCAGGTCTTTGTATGATACATTACTATCAAGGAATCATCCTATACATAGAGGGATGACCTCAGGTCTTTGTACGATTCATTAATATCAGAGAATCATCCTATACATAGAGGGATGACCTGAGGTCTTTGTATGAGACATTACTATCAGGGAATCATTCTATACATAGAGGGATGACCTCATGTCTTTGTATGATACATTACTACCAGGGAATCATCCTTTACATAGGGGGATGACCTCAGGTCTTTGTATGATACATTACTATCAGGGAATCATCATATACATAGAGGGATGATCTCAGGTCTTTGTATGATACATTACTATCAGGGAATCATCCTATACATAGAGGGATGACCTCAGGTCTTTGTACGATACATTACTATCAGGGAATCATCCTATACATAGAGGGATGACTTCAGGTCTTTGTACGATACATTACTATCAAGGAATCATCCTATACATAGAGGGATGACCTCAGGTCTTTGTATGATATATTACTATCAGGGAATCATCCTATACATAGAGGGATGACTTCAGGTCTTTGTATGATACATTACTATCAGGGAATCATCCTATACATAGAGGGATGACCTCAGAACTTTGTACGATACATTACTATCAGGGAATCATCCTATACATAGAGGGATGACCTCAGGTCTTTGTATGATATATTACTATCAGAGAATCATCCTATACATAGAGGGATGACCTCATGTCTTTGTATGATTCATTAGTATCAGAGAATCATGCTATACATAGAGGGATGACCTCATGTCTTTGTATGAGACATTACTATCAGGGAATCATCCTATACATAGAGTGATGACTTCAGGTCTTTGTATGATACATTACTATCAGGGAATCATCCTATACATAGAGGGATGACCTCAGGTCTTTGTATGATACATCACTATCAGAGAATCATCCTATACATAGAGGGATGACTTCAGGTCTTTGTATGATACATTACTATCAGAGAATCATCCTATACATAGAGGGATGACCTCAGGTCTTTGTACGATACATTACTATCAGGGAATCATCCTATACATAGAGGGATGACCTCAGGTCTTTGTATGATACATAACTATCAGGGAATCATCCTATACATAGAGGGATGACCTCAGGTCTTTGTATGATACATAACTATCAGGGAATCATCCTATACATAGAGGGATGACCTCAGGTCTTTGTATGATATATAACTATCAGGGAATCATCCTATACATAGAGGGATGACCTCAGGTCTCTGTATGATACATAACTATCAGGGAATCATCCTATACATAGAGGGATGACCTCAGGTCTTTGTATGATACATAACTATCAGGGAATCATCCTATACATAGAGGGATGACTTCAGGTCTTTGTATGATACATTACTATCAGAGAATCATCCTATACATAGAGGGATGAGTTCAGGTCTTTGTATGATACATCACTATCAGAGAATCATCCTATACATAGAGGGATGACCTCATGTCTTTGTATGATTCATTAGTATCAGAGAATCATGCTATACATAGAGGGATGACCTCATGTCTTTGTATGAGACATTACTATCAGGGAATCATCCTATACATAGAGGGATGACTTCAGGTCTTTGTATGATACATTACTATCAGGGAATCATCCTATACATAGAGGGATGACCTCAGGTCTTTGTATGATACATCACTATCAGAGAATCATCCTTTACATAGAGGGATGACTTCAGGTCTTTGTATGATACATTACTATCAGAGAATCATCCTATACATAGAGGGATGAGTTCAGGTCTTTGTATGATACATCACTATGAGAGAATCATCCTATACATAGAGGGATGACCTCATGTCTTTGTATGATTCATTAGTATCAGAGAATCATGCTATACATAGAGGGATGACCTCATGTCTTTGTATGAGACATTACTATCAGGGAATCATCCTATACATAGAGGGATGACTTCAGGTCTTTGTATGATACATTACTATCAGGGAATCATCCTATACATAGAGGGATGACCTCAGGTCTTTGTATGATACATCACTATCAGAGAATCATCCTATACATAGAGGGATGACTTCAGGTCTTTGTATGATACATTACTATCAGAGAATCATCCTATACATAGAGGGATGACCTCAGGTCTTTGTACGATACATTACTATCAGGGAATCATCCTATACATAGAGGGATGACCTCAGGTCTTTGTATGATACATAACTATCAGGGAATCATCCTATACATAGAGGGATGACCTCAGGTCTTTGTATGATACATAACTATCAGGGAATCATCCTATACATAGAGGGATGACCTCAGGTCTTTGTATGATACATAACTATCAGGGAATCATCCTATACATAGAGGGATGACCTCAGGTCTTTGTATGATACATAACTATCAGGAATCATCCTATACATAGAGGGATGACCTCAGGTCTTTGTATGATACATAACTATCAGGGAATCATCCTATACATAGAGGGATGACTTCAGGTCTTTGTATGATACATTACTATCAGAGAATCATCCTATACATAGAGGGATGAGTTCAGGTCTTTGTATGATACATCACTATCAGAGAATCATCCTATACATAGAGGGATGACCTCAGGTCTTTGTATGATACATTACTATCCGGGAATCATCCTATACATAGAGGGATGACCTCAGGTCTTTGTACGATACATTACGATCAGGGAATCATCCTATACATAGAGGAATGACCTCAGGTCTTTGTTTGATACATTACTATCCGGGAATCATCCTATACATAGAGGGATGACTTCAGGTCTTTGTATGATACATCACTATCAGAGAATCATCCTATACATAGAGGGATGACCTCATGTCTTTGTATGATTCATTAGTATCAGAGAATCATGCTATACATAGAGGGATGACCTCATGTCTTTGTATGAGACATTACTATCAGGGAATCATCCTATACATAGAGGGATGACTTCAGGTCTTTGTATGATACATTACTATCAGGGAATCATCCTATACATAGAGGGATGACCTCAGGTCTTTGTATGATACATCACTATCAGAGAATCATCCTATACATAGAGGGATGACTTCAGGTCTTTGTATGATACATTACTATCAGAGAATCATCCTATACATAGAGGGATGAGTTCAGGTCTTTGTATGATACATCACTATGAGAGAATCATCCTATACATAGAGGGATGACCTCATGTCTTTGTATGATTCATTAGTATCAGAGAATCATGCTATACATAGAGGGATGACCTCATGTCTTTGTATGAGACATTACTATCAGGGAATCATCCTATACATAGAGGGATGACTTCAGGTCTTTGTATGATACATTACTATCAGGGAATCATCCTATACATAGAGGGATGACCTCAGGTCTTTGTATGATACATCACTATCAGAGAATCATCCTATACATAGAGGGATGACTTCAGGTCTTTGTATGATACATTACTATCAGAGAATCATCCTATACATAGAGGGATGACCTCAGGTCTTTGTACGATACATTACTATCAGGGAATCATCCTATACATAGAGGGATGACCTCAGGTCTTTGTATGATACATAACTATCAGGGAATCATCCTATACATAGAGGGATGACCTCAGGTCTTTGTATGATACATAACTATCAGGGAATCATCCTATACATAGAGGGATGACCTCAGGTCTTTGTATGATACATAACTATCAGGGAATCATCCTATACATAGAGGGATGACCTCAGGTCTTTGTATGATACATAACTATCAGGGAATCATCCTATACATAGAGGGATGACCTCAGGTCTTTGTATGATACATAACTATCAGGGAATCATCCTATACATAGAGGGATGACCTCAGGTCTTTGTATGATACATAACTATCAGGGAATCATCCTATACATAGAGGGATGACCTCAGGTCTTTGTATGATACATAACTATCAGGGAATCATCCTATACATAGAGGGATGACTTCAGGTCTTTGTATGATACATTACTATCAGAGAATCATCCTATACATAGAGGGATGAGTTCAGGTCTTTGTATGATACATCACTATCAGAGAATCATCCTATACATAGAGGGATGACCTCAGGTCTTTGTATGATACATTACTATCCGGGAATCATCCTATACATAGAGGGATGACCTCAGGTCTTTGTATGATACATTACTATCAGGGAATCATCCTATACATAGAGGGATGACCTCAGGTCTTTGTATGATACATCACTATCAGAGAATCATCCTATACATAGAGGGATGACCTCAGGTCTTTGTACGATACATTACGATCAGGGAATCATCCTATACATAGAGGAATGACCTCAGGTCTTTGTTTGATACATTACTATCCGGGAATCATCCTATACATAGAGGGATGACCTCAGGTCTTTGTATGATACATAACTATCAGGGAATCATCCTATACATAGAGGGATGACCTCAGGTCTTTGTATGATACGTAACTATCAGGGAATCATCCTATACATAGAGGGATGACCTCAGGTCTTTGTATGATACATTACTATCAGGGAATCATCCTATACATAGAGGGATGACCTCAGGTCTTTGTATGATACATAACTATCAGGGAATCATCCTATACATAGAGGGATGACTTCAGGTCTTTGTATGATACATAACTATCAGGGAATCATCCTATACAAAGGGGGATGACCTCAGATCTTTGTACGATACATTACTATCAGGGAATCATCCTATACATAGAGGGATGACTTCAGATCTTTGTATGATAAATTACTATCAGGGAATCATCCTATACATAGAGGGATGACTTCAGGTTTTTGTATGATACATTACTATCAGGGAATCATCCTATACATAGAGGGATGACCTCAGGTCTTTGTATGATACATCACTATCAGATAATCATCCTATACATAGAGGGATGACTTCAGGTCTTTGTATGATACATCACTATCAGAGAATCATCCTATACATAGAGGGATGACCTCAGGTCTTTGTACGATACATTACTATCAGAGAATCATCCTATACATAGAGGGATGACCTCAGGTCTTTGTATGATATATCACTATCAGAGAATCATCCTATACATAGAGGGATGACCTCAGGTCTTTGTTTGATACATTACTATCAGGGAATCATCCTATACATAGAGGGATGACCTCAGGTCTTTGTATGATACATAACTATCAGGGAATCATCCTATACATAGAGGGATGACCTCAGGTCTTTGTATGATACATAACTATCAGGGAATCATCCTATACATAGAGGGATGACCTCAGGTCTTTGTATGATACATAACTATCAGGGAATCATCCTATACATAGAGGGATGACCTCAGGTCTTTGTATGATACATAACTATCAGGGAATCATCCTATACATAGAGGGATGACTTCAGGTCTTTGTATGATACATCACTATCAGAGAATCATCCTATACATAGAGGGATGACCTCAGGTCTTTGTTTGATACATTACTATCAGGGAATCATCCTATACATAGAGGGATGACCTCAGGTCTTTGTATGATTCATTAGTATCAGGGAATCGTCCTATACATAGAGGAATGACCTCAGGTCTTTGTATGATTCATTAGTATCAGGGAATCATCCTATACATAGAGGGATGACCTCAGGTCTTTGTATGATTCATTAGTATCAGGGAATCATCCTATACATAGAGGGATGACCTCAGGTCTTTGTATGATACATAACTATCAGGGAATCATCCTATACATAGAGGGATGACCTCAGGTCTTTGTTTCATACATTACTATCAGGGAATCATCCTATACATAGAGGGATGACCTCAGGTCTTTGTATGATACATAACTATCAGGGAATCATCCTATACATAGAGGGATGACCTCAGGTCTTTGTATGATACATTAGTATCAAGGAATCAGCCTATACATAGAGGGATGACCTCAGGTCTGTGTATGATACATTACTATCAGGGAATCATCCTATACATAGAGGGATGACCTCAGGTCTTTGTATGATACATTACTATCAGAGAATCATCCTATACATAGAGGGATGACCTCAGGTCTTTGTATGATACATAACTATCAGGGAATCATCCTATACATAGAGGGATGACCTCAGGTCTTTGTATGATACATAACTATCAGGGAATCATCCTATACATAGAGGGATGACCTCAGGTCTTTGTATGATACATAACTATCAGGGAATCATCCTATACATAGAGGGATGACCTCAGGTCTTTGTATGATACATAACTATCAGGGAATCATCCTATACATAGAGGGATGACCTCAGGTCTTTGTATGATACATAACTATCAGGGAATCATCCTATACATAGAGGGATGACTTCAGGTCTTTGTATGATACATTACTATCAGAGAATCATCCTATACATAGAGGGATGAGTTCAGGTCTTTGTATGATACATCACTATCAGAGAATCATCCTATACATAGAGGGATGACCTCAGGTCTTTGTATGATATATTACTATCCGGGAATCATCCTATACATAGAGGGATGACCTCAGGTCTTTGTATGATACATTACTATCAGGGAATCATCCTATACATAGAGGGATGACCTCAGGTCTTTGTATGATACATCACCATCAGAGAATCATCCTATACATAGAGGGATGACGTCAGGTCTTTGTACGATACATTACGATCAGGGAATCATCCTATACATAGAGGAATGACCTCAGGTCTTTGTTTGATACATTACTATCCGGGAATCATCCTATACATAGAGGGATGACCTCAGGTCTTTGTATGATACATAACTATCAGGGAATCATCCTATACATAGAGGGATGACCTCAGGTCTTTGTATGATACATAACTATCAGGGAATCATCCTATACATAGAGGGATGACCTCAGGTCTTTGTATGATACATAACTATCAGGGAATCATCCTATACATAGAGGGATGACCTCAGGTCTTTGTATGATACATAACTATCAGGGAATCATCCTATACATAGAGGGATGACCTCAGGTCTTTGTATGATACATAACTATCAGGGAATCATCCTATACATAGAGGGATGACCTCAGGTCTTTGTATGATACATAACTATCAGGGAATCATCCTATACATAGAGGGATGACCTCAGGTCTTTGTATGATACATAACTATCAGGGAATCATCCTATACATAGAGGGATGACCTCAGGTCTTTGTATGATACATAACTATCAGGGAATCATCCTATACATAGAGGGATGACTTCAGGTCTTTGTATGATACATTACTATCAGAGAATCATCCTATACATAGAGGGATGAGTTCAGGTCTTTGTATGATACATCACTATCAGAGAATCATCCTATACATAGAGGGATGACCTCAGGTCTTTGTATGATACATTACTATCCGGGAATCATCCTATACATAGAGGGATGACCTCAGGTCTTTGTATGATACATTACTATCAGGGAATCATCCTATACATAGAGGGATGACCTCAGGTCTTTGTATGATACATCACTATCAGAGAATCATCCTATACATAGAGGGATGACCTCAGGTCTTTGTACGATACATTACGATCAGGGAATCATCCTATACATAGAGGAATGACCTCAGGTCTTTGTTTGATACATTACTATCCGGGAATCATCCTATACATAGAGGGATGACCTCAGGTCTTTGTATGATACATAACTATCAGGGAATCATCCTATACATAGAGGGATGACCTCAGGTCTTTGTATGATACGTAACTATCAGGGAATCATCCTATACATAGAGGGATGACCTCAGGTCTTTGTATGATACATAACTATCAGGGAATCATCCTATACATAGAGGGATGACCTCAGGTCTTTGTATGATACATAACTATCAGGGAATCATCCTATACATAGAGGGATGACTTCAGGTCTTTGTATGATACATAACTATCAGGGAATCATCCTATACATAGGGGGATGACCTCAGATCTTTGTACGATACATTACTATCAGGGAATCATCCTATACATAGAGGGATGACTTCAGGTCTTTGTATGATACATTACTATCAGGGAATCATCCTATACATAGAGGGATGACTTCAGGTTTTTGTATGATACATTACTATCAGGGAATCATCCTATACATAGAGGGATGACCTCAGGTCTTTGTATGATACATCACTATCAGATAATCATCCTATACATAGAGGGATGACTTCAGGTCTTTGTATGATACATCACTATCAGAGAATCATCCTATACATAGAGGGATGACCTCAGGTCTTTGTACGATACATTACTATCAGAGAATCATCCTATACATAGAGGGATGACCTCAGGTCTTTGTATGATATATCACTATCAGAGAATCATCCTATACATAGAGGGATGACCTCAGGTCTTTGTTTGATACATTACTATCAGGGAATCATCCTATGCATAGAGGGATGACCTCAGGTCTTTGTATGATACATAACTATCAGGGAATCATCCTATACATAGAGGGATGACCTCAGGTCTTTGTATGATACATAACTATCAGGGAATCATCCTATACATAGAGGGATGACCTCAGGTCTTTGTATGATACATAACTATCAGGGAATCATCCTATACATAGAGGGATGACCTCAGGTCTTTGTATGATACATAACTATCAGGGAATCATCCTATACATAGAGGGATGACTTCAGGTCTTTGTATGATACATCACTATCAGAGAATCATCCTATACATAGAGGGATGACCTCAGGTCTTTGTTTGATACATTACTATCAGGGAATCATCCTATACATAGAGGGATGACCTCAGGTCTTTGTATGATTCATTAGTGTCAGGGAATCGTCCTATACATAGAGGAATGACCTCAGGTCTTTGTATGATTCATTAGTATCAGGGAATCATCCTATACATAGAGGGATGACCTCAGGTCTTTGTATGATTCATTAGTATCAGGGAATCATCCTATACATAGAGGGATGACCTCAGGTCTTTGTATGATACATAACTATCAGGGAATCATCCTATACATAGAGGGATGACCTCAGGTCTTTGTTTCATACATTACTATCAGGGAATCATCCTATACATAGAGGGATGACCTCAGGTCTTTGTATGATACATAACTATCAGGGAATCATCCTATACATAGAGGGATGACCTCAGGTCTTTGTATGATACATTAGTATCAAGGAATCAGCCTATACATAGAGGGATGACCTCAGGTCTGTGTATGATACATTACTATCAGGGAATCATCCTATACATAGAGGGATGACCTCAGGTCTTTGTATGATACATTACTATCAGAGAATCATCCTATACATAGAGGGATGACCTCAGGTCTTTGTATGATACATAACTATCAGGGAATCATCCTATACATAGAGGGATGACCTCAGGTCTTTGTATGATACATAACTATCAGGGAATCATCCTATACATAGAGGGATGACCTCAGGTCTTTGTATGATACATAACTATCAGGGAATCATCCTATACATAGAGGGATGACCTCAGGTCTTTGTATGATACATAACTATCAGGGAATCATCCTATACATAGAGGGATGACCTCAGGTCTTTGTATGATACATAACTATCAGGGAATCATCCTATACATAGAGGGATGACTTCAGGTCTTTGTATGATACATTACTATCAGAGAATCATCCTATACATAGAGGGATGAGTTCAGGTCTTTGTATGATACATCACTATCAGAGAATCATCCTATACATAGAGGGATGACCTCAGGTCTTTGTATGATACATTACTATCCGGGAATCATCCTATACATAGAGGGATGACCTCAGGTCTTTGTATGATACATTACTATCAGGGAATCATCCTATACATAGAGGGATGACCTCAGGTCTTTGTATGATACATCACCATCAGAGAATCATCCTATACATAGAGGGATGACCTCAGGTCTTTGTACGATACATTACGATCAGGGAATCATCCTATACATAGAGGAATGACCTCAGGTTTTTGTTTGATACATTACTATCCGGGAATCATCCTATACATAGAGGGATGACCTCAGGTCTTTGTATGATACATAACTATCAGGGAATCATCCTATACATAGAGGGATGACCTCAGGTCTTTGTATGATACATAACTATCAGGGAATCATCCTATACATAGAGGGATGACCTCAGGTCTTTGTATGATACATAACTATCAGGGAATCATCCTATACATAGAGGGATGACCTCAGGTCTTTGTATGATACATAACTATTAGGGAATTATCCTATACATAGAGGGATGACTTCAGGTCTTTGTATGATACATAACTATCAGGGAATCATCCTATACATAGGGGGATGACCTCAGATCTTTGTACGATACATTACTATCAGGGAATCATCCTATACATAGAGGGATGACTTCAGGTCTTTGTATGATACATTACTATCAGGGAATCATCCTATACATAGAGGGATGACTTCAGGTTTTTGTATGATACATTACTATCAGGGAATCATCCTATACATAGAGGGATGACCTCAGGTCTTTGTATGATACATCACTATCAGATAATCATCCTATACATAGAGGGATGACTTCAGGTCTTTGTATGATACATCACTATCAGAGAATCATCCTATACATAGAGGGATGACCTCAGGTCTTTGTACGATACATTACTATCAGAGAATCATCCTATACATAGAGGGATGACCTCAGGTCTTTGTATGATATATCACTATCAGAGAATCATCCTATACATAGAGGGATGACCTCAGGTCTTTGTTTGATACATTACTATCAGGGAATCATCCTATACATAGAGGGATGACCTCAGGTCTTTGTATGATACATAACTATCAGGGAATCATCCTATACATAGAGGGATGACCTCAGGTCTTTGTATGATACATAACTATCAGGGAATCATCCTATACATAGAGGGATGACCTCAGGTCTTTGTATGATACATAACTATCAGGGAATCATCCTATACATAGAGGGATGACCTCAGGTCTTTGTATGATACATAACTATCAGGGAATCATCCTATACATAGAGGGATGACTTCAGGTCTTTGTATGATACATCACTATCAGAGAATCATCCTATACATAGAGGGATGACCTCAGGTCTTTGTTTGATACATTACTATCAGGGAATCATCCTATACATAGAGGGATGACCTCAGGTCTTTGTATGATTCATTAGTATCAGGGAATCGTCCTATACATAGAGGAATGACCTCAGGTCTTTGTATGATTCATTAGTATCAGGGAATCATCCTATACATAGAGGGATGACCTCAGGTCTTTGTATGATTCATTAGTATCAGGGAATCATCCTATACATAGAGGGATGACCTCAGGTCTTTGTATGATACATAACTATCAGGGAATCATCCTATACATAGAGGGATGACCTCAGGTCTTTGTTTCATACATTACTATCAGGGAATCATCCTATACATAGAGGGATGACCTCAGGTCTTTGTATGATACATAACTATCAGGGAATCATCCTATACATAGAGGGATGACCTCAGGTCTTTGTATGATACATTAGTATCAGGGAATCAGCCTATACATAGAGGGATGACCTCAGGTCTGTGTATGATACATTACTATCAGGGAATCATCCTATACATAGAGGGATGACCTCAGGTCTTTGTATGATACATTACTATCAGAGAATCATCCTATACATAGAGGGATGACCTCAGGTCTTTGTATGATACATAACTATCAGGGAATCATCCTATACATAGAGGGATGACCTCAGGTCTTTGTATGATACATAACTATCAGGGAATCATCCTATACATAGAGGGATGACCTCAGGTCTTTGTATGATACATAACTATCAGGGAATCATCCTATACATAGAGGGATGACCTCAGGTCTTTGTATGATACATAACTATCAGGGAATCATCCTATACATAGAGGGATGACCTCAGGTCTTTGTATGATACATAACTATCAGGGAATCATCCTATACATAGAGGGATGACTTCAGGTCTTTGTATGATACATTACTATCAGAGAATCATCCTATACATAGAGGGATGAGTTCAGGTCTTTGTATGATACATCACTATCAGAGAATCATCCTATACATAGAGGGATGACCTCAGGTCTTTGTATGATACATTACTATCCGGGAATCATCCTATACATAGAGGGATGACCTCAGGTCTTTGTATGATACATTACTATCAGGGAATCATCCTATACATAGAGGGATGACCTCAGGTCTTTGTATGATACATAACTATCAGGGAATCATCCTATACATAGAGGGATGACCTCAGGTCTTTGTATGATACATAACTATCAGGGAATCATCCTATACATAGAGGGATGACTTCAGGTCTTTGTATGATACATTACTATCAGAGAATCATGCTATACATAGAGGGATGAGTTCAGGTCTTTGTATGATACATCACTATCAGAGAATCATCCTATACATAGAGGGATGACCTCAGGTCTTTGTATGATACATTACTATCCGGGAATCATCCTATACATAGAGGGATGACCTCAGGTCTTTGTATGATACATTACTATCAGGGAATCATCCTATACATAGAGGGATGACCTCAGGTCTTTGTATGATACATCACCATCAGAGAATCATCCTATACATAGAGGGATGACCTCAGGTCTTTGTACGATACATTACGATCAGGGAATCATCCTATACATAGAGGAATGACCTCAGGTCTTTGTTTGATACATTACTATCCGGGAATCATCCTATACATAGAGGGATGACCTCAGGTCTTTGTATGATACATAACTATCAGGGAATCATCCTATACATAGAGGGATGACCTCAGGTCTTTGTATGATACATAACTATCAGGGAATCATCCTATACATAGAGGGATGACCTCAGGTCTTTGTATGATACATAACTATCAGGGAATCATCCTATACATAGAGGGATGACCTCAGGTCTTTGTATGATACATAACTATTAGGGAATCATCCTATACATAGAGGGATGACTTCAGGTCTTTGTATGATACATAACTATCAGGGAATCATCCTATACATAGGGGGATGACCTCAGATCTTTGTACGATACATTACTATCAGGGAATCATCCTATACATAGAGGGATGACTTCAGGTCTTTGTATGATACATTACTATCAGGGAATCATCCTATACATAGAGGGATGACTTCAGGTTTTTGTATGATACATTACTATCAGGGAATCATCCTATACATAGAGGGATGACCTCAGGTCTTTGTATGATACATCACTATCAGATAATCATCCTATACATAGAGGGATGACTTCAGGTCTTTGTATGATACATCACTATCAGAGAATCATCCTATACATAGAGGGATGACCTCAGGTCTTTGTACGATACATTACTATCAGAGAATCATCCTATACATAGAGGGATGACCTCAGGTCTTTGTATGATATATCACTATCAGAGAATCATCCTATACATAGAGGGATGACCTCAGGTCTTTGTTTGATACATTACTATCAGGGAATCATCCTATACATAGAGGGATGACCTCAGGTCTTTGTATGATACATAACTATCAGGGAATCATCCTATACATAGAGGGATGACCTCAGGTCTTTGTATGATACATAACTATCAGGGAATCATCCTATACATAGAGGGATGACCTCAGGTCTTTGTATGATACATAACTATCAGGGAATCATCCTATACATAGAGGGATGACTTCAGGTCTTTGTATGATACATCACTATAAGAGAATCATCCTATACATAGAGGGATGACCTCAGGTCTTTGTTTGATACATTACTATCAGGGAATCATCCTATACATAGAGGGATGACCTCAGGTCTTTGTATGATTCATTAGTATCAGGGAATCGTCCTATACATAGAGGAATGACCTCAGGTCTTTGTATGATTCATTAGTATCAGGGAATCATCCTATACATAGAGGGATGACTTCAGGTCTTTGTATGATACATCACTATCAGAGAATCATCCTATACATAGAGGGATGACCTCAGGTCTTTGTTTGATACATTACTATCAGGGAATCATCCTATACATAGAGGGATGACCTCAGGTCTTTGTATGATTCATTAGTATCAGGGAATCGTCCTATACATAGAGGAATGACCTCAGGTCTTTGTATGATTCATTAGTATCAGGGAATCATCCTATACATAGAGGGATGACCTCAGGTCTTTGTATGATTCATTAGTATCAGGGAATCATCCTATACATAGAGGGATGACCTCAGGTCTTTGTATGATACATAACTATCAGGGAATCATCCTATACATAGAGGGATGACCTCAGGTCTTTGTTTCATACATTACTATCAGGGAATCATCCTATACATAGAGGGATGACCTCAGGTCTTTGTATGATACATAACTATCAGGGAATCATCCTATACATAGAGGGATGACCTCAGGTCTTTGTATGATACATTAGTATCAAGGAATCAGCCTATACATAGAGGGATGACCTCAGGTCTGTGTATGATACATTACTATCAGGGAATCATGCTATACATAGAGGGATGACCTCAGGTCTTTGTATGATACATTACTATCAGAGAATCATCCTATACATAGAGGGATGACCTCAGGTCTTTGTACGATACATTACTATCAGGGAATCATCCTATACATAGATGGATGACCTCAGGTCTTTGTATGATACATCACTATCAGAGAATCATCCTATACATAGAGGGATGACCTCAGGTCTTTGTATGATACATCACTATCAGAGAATCATCCTATACATAGAGGGATGACTTCAGGTCTTTGTATGATACATTACTATCAGGGAATCATCCTATACATAGAGGGATGACCTCAGGTCTTTGTACGATACATTACTATCAGGGAATCATCCTATACATAGAGGAATGACCTCAGGTCTTTGTTTGATACATTACTATCAGGGAATCATCCTATACATAGAGGGATGACCTGAGGTCTTTGTATGATACATAACTATGAGGGAATCATCCTATACATAGAGGGATGACCTCAGGTCTTTGTATGATACATAACTATCAGGGAATCATTCTATACATAGAGGGATGACCTCAGGTCTTTGTATGATACATAACTATCAGGGAATCATCCTATACATAGAGGGATGACCTCAGGTCTTTGTATGATACATAACTATCAGGGAATCATCCTATACATAGAGGGATGACTTCAGGTCTTTGTATGATACATAACTATCAGGGAATCATCCTATACATAGGGGGATGACCTCAAATCTTTGTACGATACATTACTATCAGGGAATCATCCTATACATAGAGGGATGACTTCAGGTCTTTGTATGATACATTACTATCAGGGAATCATCCTATACATAGAGGGATGACTTCAGGTCTTTGTATGATACATTACTATCAGGGAATCATCCTATACATAGAGGGATGACCTCAGGTCTTTTTATGATACATAACTATCAGGGAATCATCCTATCATCGAGGGATGACCTCAGGTCTTTGTATGATACATTACTATCAGAGAATCATCCTATACATAGAGGGATGACCTCAGGTATTTGTATGATACATCACTATCAGAGAATCATCCTATACATAGAGGGATGACCTCAGGTCTTTGTATGATACATTACTATCAGGGAATCATCCTATACATAGAGGGATGACCTCAGGTCTTTGTATGATACATTACTATCAGGGAATCATCCTATACATAGAGGGATGACCTCAGGTCTTTGTTTGATACATTACTATCAGGGAATCATCCTATACATAGAGGGATGACCTCAGGTCTTTGTACGATACATTACTATCAGGGAATCATCCTATACATAGAGGGATGACTTCAGGTTTTTGTATGATACATTACTATCAAGGAATCATCCTATACACAGAGGGATGACCTCAGGTCTTTGTAAGATATATTACTATCAGGGAATCATCCTATACATAGAGGGATGACCTCAGGTCTTTGTATGATACGTAACTACCAGGGAATCATCCTATACATAGAGGGATGACTTCAGGTCTTTGTATGATACATAACTATCAGGGAATCATCCTATACATAGAGGGATGACTTCAGGTCTTTGTATGATACATCACTATCAGAGAATCATCCTATACATAGAGGGATGACCTAAGGTCTTTGTTTGATACATTACTATCAAGGAATCATCCTATACATAGAGGGATGACTTCAGGTCTTTGTATGATACATTACTATCAAGGAATCATCCTATACATAGAGGGATGACCTCAGGTCTTTGTACGATTCATTAATATCAGAGAATCATCCTATACATAGAGGGATGACCTGAGGTCTTTGTATGAGACATTACTATCAGGGAATCATTCTATACATAGAGGGATGACCTCATGTCTTTGTATGATACATTACTACCAGGGAATCATCCTTTACATAGGGGGATGACCTCAGGTCTTTGTATGATACATTACTATCAGGGAATCATCATATACATAGAGGGATGATCTCAGGTCTTTGTATGATACATTACTATCAGGGAATCATCCTATACATAGAGGGATGACCTCAGGTCTTTGTACGATACATTACTATCAGGGAATCATCCTATACATAGAGGGATGACTTCAGGTCTTTGTACGATACATTACTATCAAGGAATCATCCTATACATAGAGGGATGACCTCAGGTCTTTGTATGATATATTACTATCAGGGAATCATCCTATACATAGAGGGATGACTTCAGGTCTTTGTATGATACATTACTATCAGGGAATCATCCTATACATAGAGGGATGACCTCAGAACTTTGTACGATACATTACTATCAGGGAATCATCCTATACATAGAGGGATGACCTCAGGTCTTTGTATGATATATTACTATCAGAGAATCATCCTATACATAGAGGGATGACCTCATGTCTTTGTATGATTCATTAGTATCAGAGAATCATGCTATACATAGAGGGATGACCTCATGTCTTTGTTTGAGACATTACTATCAGGGAATCATCCTATACATAGAGTGATGACTTCAGGTGTTTGTATGATACATTACTATCAGGGAATCATCCTATACATAGAGGGATGACCTCAGGTCTTTGTATGATACATTACTATCAGAGAATCATCCTATACATAGAGGGATGACCTCAGGTCTTTGTATGATATATTACTATCAGGGAATCATCCTATACATAGAGGGATGACTTCAGGTCTTTGTATGATACATTACTATCAGGGAATCATCCTATACATAGAGGGATGACCTCAGAACTTTGTACGATACATTACTATCAGGGAATCATCCTATACATAGAGGGATGACCTCAGGTCTTTGTATGATATATTACTATCAGAGAATCATCCTATACATAGAGGGATGACCTCATGTCTTTGTATGATTCATTAGTATCAGAGAATCATGCTATACATAGAGGGATGACCTCATGTCTTTGTTTGAGACATTACTATCAGGGAATCATCCTATACATAGAGTGATGACTTCAGGTCTTTGTATGATACATTACTATCAGGGAATCATCCTATACATAGAGGGATGACCTCAGGTCTTTGTATGATACATCACTATCAGAGAATCATCCTATACATAGAGGGATGACTTCAGGTCTTTGTATGATACATTACTATCAGAGAATCATCCTATACATAGAGGGATGACCTCAGGTCTTTGTACGATACATTACTATCAGGGAATCATCCTATACATAGAGGGATGACCTCAGGTCTTTGTATGATACATAACTATCAGGGAATCATCCTATACATAGAGGGATGACCTCAGGTCTTTGTATGATACATAACTATCAGGGAATCATCCTATACATAGAGGGATGACCTCAGGTCTTTGTATGATACATAACTATCAGGGAATCATCCTATACATAGAGGGATGACCTCAGGTCTCTGTATGATACATAACTATCAGGGAATCATCCTATACATAGAGGGATGACCTCAGGTCTTTGTATGATACATAACTATCAGGGAATCATCCTATACATAGAGGGATGACTTCAGGTCTTTGTATGATACATTACTATCAGAGAATCATCCTATACATAGAGGGATGAGTTCAGGTCTTTGTATGATACATCACTATCAGAGAATCATCCTATACATAGAGGGATGACCTCATGTCTTTGTATGATTCATTAGTATCAGGGAATCATCCTATACATAGAGGGATGACCTCATGTCTTTGTATGAGACATTACTATCAGGGAATCATCCTATACATAGAGGGATGACTTCAGGTCTTTGTATGATACATTACTATCAGGGAATCATCCTATACATAGAGGGATGACCTCAGGTCTTTGTATGATACATCACTATCAGAGAATCATCCTATACATAGAGGGATGACTTCAGGTCTTTGTATGATACATTACTATCAGAGAATCATCCTATACATAGAGGGATGAGTTCAGGTCTTTGTATGATACATCACTATGAGAGAATCATCCTATACATAGAGGGATGACCTCATGTCTTTGTATGATTCATTAGTATCAGAGAATCATGCTATACATAGAGGGATGACCTCATGTCTTTGTATGAGACATTACTATCAGGGAATCATCCTATACATAGAGGGATGACTTCAGGTCTTTGTATGATACATTACTATCAGGGAATCATCCTATACATAGAGGGATGACCTCAGGTCTTTGTATGATACATCACTATCAGAGAATCATCCTATACATAGAGGGATGACTTCAGGTCTTTGTATGATACATTACTATCAGAGAATCATCCTATACATAGAGGGATGACCTCAGGTCTTTGTACGATACATTACTATCAGGGAATCATCCTATACATAGAGGGATGACCTCAGGTCTTTGTATGATACATAACTATCAGGGAATCATCCTATACATAGAGGGATGACCTCAGGTCTTTGTATGATACATAACTATCAGGGAATCATCCTATACATAGAGGGATGACCTCAGGTCTTTGTATGATACATAACTATCAGGGAATCATCCTATACATAGAGGGATGACCTCAGGTCTTTGTATGATACATAACTATCAGGAATCATCCTATACATAGAGGGATGACCTCAGGTCTTTGTATGATACATAACTATCAGGGAATCATCCTATACATAGAGGGATGACTTCAGGTCTTTGTATGATACATTACTATCAGAGAATCATCCTATACATAGAGGGATGAGTTCAGGTCTTTGTATGATACATCACTATCAGAGAATCATCCTATACATAGAGGGATGACCTCAGGTCTTTGTATGATACATTACTATCCGGGAATCATCCTATACATAGAGGGATGACCTCAGGTCTTTGTATGAAACATTACTATCAGGGAATCATCCTATACATAGAGGGATGACCTCAGGTCTTTGTACGATACATCACTATCAGAGAATCATCCTATACATAGAGGGATGACCTCAGGTCTTTGTACGATACATTACGATCAGGGAATCATCCTATACATAGAGGAATGACCTCAGGTCTTTGTTTGATACATTACTATCCGGGAATCATCCTATACATAGAGGGATGACTTCAGGTCTTTGTATGATACATCACTATCAGAGAATCATCCTATACATAGAGGGATGACCTCATGTCTTTGTATGATTCATTAGTATCAGAGAATCATGCTATACATAGAGGGATGACCTCATGTCTTTGTATGAGACATTACTATCAGGGAATCATCCTATACATAGAGGGATGACTTCAGGTCTTTGTATGATACATTACTATCAGGGAATCATCCTATACATAGAGGGATGACCTCAGGTCTTTGTATGATACATCACTATCAGAGAATCATCCTATACATAGAGGGATGACTTCAGGTCTTTGTATGATACATTACTATCAGAGAATCATCCTATACATAGAGGGATGAGTTCAGGTCTTTGTATGATACATCACTATGAGAGAATCATCCTATACATAGAGGGATGACCTCATGTCTTTGTATGATTCATTAGTATCAGAGAATCATGCTATACATAGAGGGATGACCTCATGTCTTTGTATGAGACATTACTATCAGGGAATCATCCTATACATAGAGGGATGACTTCAGGTCTTTGTATGATACATTACTATCAGGGAATCATCCTATACATAGAGGGATGACCTCAGGTCTTTGTATGATACATCACTATCAGAGAATCATCCTATACATAGAGGGATGACTTCAGGTCTTTGTATGATACATTACTATCAGAGAATCATCCTATACATAGAGGGATGACCTCAGGTCTTTGTACGATACATTACTATCAGGGAATCATCCTATACATAGAGGGATGACCTCAGGTCTTTGTATGATACATAACTATCAGGGAATCATCCTATACATAGAGGGATGACCTCAGGTCTTTGTATGATACATAACTATCAGGGAATCATCCTATACATAGAGGGATGACCTCAGGTCTTTGTATGATACATAACTATCAGGGAATCATCCTATACATAGAGGGATGACCTCAGGTCTTTGTATGATACATAACTATCAGGGAATCATCCTATACATAGAGGGATGACCTCAGGTCTTTGTATGATACATAACTATCAGGGAATCATCCTATACATAGAGGGATGACCTCAGGTCTTTGTATGATACATAACTATCAGGGAATCATCCTATACATAGAGGGATGACCTCAGGTCTTTGTATGATACATAACTATCAGGGAATCATCCTATACATAGAGGGATGACTTCAGGTCTTTGTATGATACATTACTATCAGAGAATCATCCTATACATAGAGGGATGAGTTCAGGTCTTTGTATGATACATCACTATCAGAGAATCATCCTATACATAGAGGGATGACCTCAGGTCTTTGTATGATACATTACTATCCGGGAATCATCCTATACATAGAGGGATGACCTCAGGTCTTTGTATGATACATTACTATCAGGGAATCATCCTATACATAGAGGGATGACCTCAGGTCTTTGTATGATACATCACTATCAGAGAATCATCCTATACATAGAGGGATGACCTCAGGTCTTTGTACGATACATTACGATCAGGGAATCATCCTATACATAGAGGAATGACCTCAGGTCTTTGTTTGATACATTACTATCAGGGAATCATCCTATACATAGAGGGATGACCTCAGGTCTTTGTATGATACATAACTATCAGGGAATCATCCTATACATAGAGGGATGACCTCAGGTCTTTGTATGATACGTAACTATCAGGGAATCATCCTATACATAGAGGGATGACCTCAGGTCTTTGTATGATACATAACTATCAGGGAATCATCCTATACATAGAGGGATGACCTCAGGTCTTTGTATGATACATAACTATCAGGGAATCATCCTATACATAGAGGGATGACTTCAGGTCTTTGTATGATACATAACTATCAGGGAATCATCCTATACATAGGGGGATGACCTCAGATCTTTGTACGATACATTACTATCAGGGAATCATCCTATACATAGAGGGATGACTTCAGGTCTTTGTATGATACATTACTATCAGGGAATCATCCTATACATAGAGGGATGACTTCAGGTTTTTGTATGATACATTACTATCAGGGAATCATCCTATGCATAGAGGGATGACCTCAGGTCTTTGTATGATACATCACTATCAGATAATCATCCTATACATAGAGGGATGACTTCAGGTCTTTGTATGATACATCACTATCAGAGAATCATCCTATACATAGAGGGATGACCTCAGGTCTTTGTACGATACATTACTATCAGAGAATCATCCTATACATAGAGGGATGACCTCAGGTCTTTGTATGATATATCACTATCAGAGAATCATCCTATACATAGAGGGATGACCTCAGGTCTTTGTTTGATACATTACTATCAGGGAATCATCCTATACATAGAGGGATGACCTCAGGTCTTTGTATGATACATAACTATCAGGGAATCATCCTATACATAGAGGGATGACCTCAGGTCTTTGTATGATACATAACTATCAGGGAATACTCCTATACATAGAGGGATGACCTCAGGTCTTTGTATGATACATAACTATCAGGGAATCATCCTATACATAGAGGGATGACCTCAGGTCTTTGTATGATACATAACTATCAGGGAATCATCCTATATATAGAGGGATGACTTCAGGTCTTTGTATGATACATCACTATCAGAGAATCATCCTATACATAGAGGGATGACCTCAGGTCTTTGTTTGATACATTACTATCAGGGAATCATCCTATACATAGAGGGATGACCTCAGGTCTTTGTATGATTCATTAGTATCAGGGAATCGTCCTATACATAGAGGAATGACCTCAGGTCTTTGTATGATTCATTAGTATCAGGGAATCATCCTATACATAGAGGGATGACCTCAGGTCTTTGTATGATTCATTAGTATCAGGGAATCATCCTATACATAGAGGGATGACCTCAGGTCTTTGTATGATACATAACTATCAGGGAATCATCCTATACATAGAGGGATGACCTCAGGTCTTTGTTTCATACATTACTATCAGGGAATCATCCTATACATAGAGGGATGACCTCAGGTCTTTGTATGATACATAACTATCAGGGAATCATCCTATACATAGAGGGATGACCTCAGGTCTTTGTATGATACATTAGTATCAAGGAATCAGCCTATACATAGAGGGATGACCTCAGGTCTGTGTATGATACATTACTATCAGGGAATCATCCTATACATAGAGGGATGACCTCAGGTCTTTGTATGATACATTACTATCAGAGAATCATCCTATACATAGAGGGATGACCTCAGGTCTTTGTATGATACATAACTATCAGGGAATCATCCTATACATAGAGGGATGACCTCAGGTCTTTGTATGATACATAACTATCAGGGAATCATCCTATACATAGAGGGATGACCTCAGGTCTTTGTATGATACATAACTATCAGGGAATCATCCTATACATAGAGGGATGACCTCAGGTCTTTGTATGATACATAACTATCAGGGAATCATCCTATACATAGAGGGATGACCTCAGGTCTTTGTATGATACATAACTATCAGGGAATCATCCTATACATAGAGGGATGACTTCAGGTCTTTGTATGATACATTACTATCAGAGAATCATCCTATACATAGAGGGATGAGTTCAGGTCTTTGTATGATACATCACTATCAGAGAATCATCCTATACATAGAGGGATGACCTCAGGTCTTTGTATGATACATTACTATCCGGGAATCATCCTATACATAGAGGGATGACCTCAGGTCTTTGTATGATACATTACTATCAGGGAATCATCCTATACATAGAGGGATGACCTCAGGTCTTTGTATGATACATCACCATCAGAGAATCATCCTATACATAGAGGGATGACCTCAGGTCTTTGTACGATACATTACGATCAGGGAATCATCCTATACATAGAGGAATGACCTCAGGTCTTTGTTTGATACATTACTATCCGGGAATCATCCTATACATAGAGGGATGACCTCAGGTCTTTGTATGATACATAACTATCAGGGAATCATCCTATACATAGAGGGATGACCTCAGGTCTTTGTATGATACATAACTATCAGGGAATCATCCTATACATAGAGGGATGACCTCAGGTCTTTGTATGATACATAACTATCAGGGAATCATCCTATACATAGAGGGATGACCTCAGGTCTTTGTATGATACATAACTATTAGGGAATCATCCTATACATAGAGGGATGACTTCAGGTCTTTGTATGATACATAACTATCAGGGAATCATCCTATACATAGGGGGATGACCTCAGATCTTTGTACGATACATTACTATCAGGGAATCATCCTATACATAGAGGGATGACTTCAGGTCTTTGTATGATACATTACTATCAGGGAATCATCCTATACATAGAGGGATGACTTCAGGTTTTTGTATGATACATTACTATCAGGGAATCATCCTATACATAGAGGGATGACCTCAGGTCTTTGTATGATACATCACTATCAGATAATCATCCTATACATAGAGGGATGACTTCAGGTCTTTGTATGATACATCACTATCAGAGAATCATCCTATACATAGAGGGATGACCTCAGGTCTTTGTACGATACATTACTATCAGAGAATCATCCTATACATAGAGGGATGACCTCAGGTCTTTGTATGATATATCACTATCAGAGAATCATCCTATACATAGAGGGATGACCTCAGGTCTTTGTTTGATACATTACTATCAGGGAATCATCCTATACATAGAGGGATGACCTCAGGTCTTTGTATGATACATAACTATCAGGGAATCATCCTATACATAGAGGGATGACCTCAGGTCTTTGTATGATACATAACTATCAGGGAATCATCCTATACATAGAGGGATGACCTCAGGTCTTTGTATGATACATAACTATCAGGGAATCATCCTATACATAGAGGGATGACCTCAGGTCTTTGTATGATACATAACTATCAGGGAATCATCCTATACATAGAGGGATGACTTCAGGTCTTTGTATGATACATCACTATCAGAGAATCATCCTATACATAGAGGGATGACCTCAGGTCTTTGTTTGATACATTACTATCAGGGAATCATCCTATACATAGAGGGATGACCTCAGGTCTTTGTATGATTCATTAGTATCAGGGAATCGTCCTATACATAGAGGAATGACCTCAGGTCTTTGTATGATTCATTAGTATCAGGGAATCATCCTATACATAGAGGGATGACCTCAGGTCTTTGTATGATTCATTAGTATCAGGGAATCATCCTATACATAGAGGGATGACCTCAGGTCTTTGTATGATACATAACTATCAGGGAATCATCCTATACATAGAGGGATGACCTCAGGTCTTTGTTTCATACATTACTATCAGGGAATCATCCTATACATAGAGGGATGACCTCAGGTCTTTGTTTCATACATTACTATCAGGGAATCATCCTATACATAGAGGGATGACCTCAGGTCTTTGTTTGATACATTACTATCCGGGAATCATCCTATACATAGAGGGATGACCTCAGGTCTTTGTATGATACATAACTATCAGGGAATCATCCTATACATAGAGGGATGACCTCAGGTCTTTGTATGATACATAACTATCAGGGAATCATCCTATACATAGAGGGATGACCTCAGGTCTTTGTATGATACATAACTATCAGGGAATCATCCTATACATAGAGGGATGACCTCAGGTCTTTGTATGATACATAACTATTAGGGAATCATCCTATACATAGAGGGATGACTTCAGGTCTTTGTATGATACATAACTATCAGGGAATCATCCTATACATAGGGGGATGACCTCAGATCTTTGTACGATACATTACTATCAGGGAATCATCCTATACATAGAGGGATGACTTCAGGTCTTTGTATGATACATTACTATCAGGGAATCATCCTATACATAGAGGGATGACTTCAGGTTTTTGTATGATACATTACTATCAGGGAATCATCCTATACATAGAGGGATGACCTCAGGTCTTTGTATGATACATCACTATCAGATAATCATCCTATACATAGAGGGATGACTTCAGGTCTTTGTATGATACATCACTATCAGAGAATCATCCTATACATAGAGGGATGACCTCAGGTCTTTGTACGATACATTACTATCAGAGAATCATCCTATACATAGAGGGATGACCTCAGGTCTTTGTATGATATATCACTATCAGAGAATCATCCTATACATAGAGGGATGACCTCAGGTCTTTGTTTGATACATTACTATCAGGGAATCATCCTATACATAGAGGGATGACCTCAGGTCTTTGTATGATACATAACTATCAGGGAATCATCCTATACATAGAGGGATGACCTCAGGTCTTTGTATGATACATAACTATCAGGGAATCATCCTATACATAGAGGGATGACCTCAGGTCTTTGTATGATACATAACTATCAGGGAATCATCCTATACATAGAGGGATGACCTCAGGTCTTTGTATGATACATAACTATCAGGGAATCATCCTATACATAGAGGGATGACTTCAGGTCTTTGTATGATACATCACTATCAGAGAATCATCCTATACATAGAGGGATGACCTCAGGTCTTTGTTTGATACATTACTATCAGGGAATCATCCTATACATAGAGGGATGACCTCAGGTCTTTGTATGATTCATTAGTATCAGGGAATCGTCCTATACATAGAGGAATGACCTCAGGTCTTTGTATGATTCATTAGTATCAGGGAATCATCCTATACATAGAGGGATGACCTCAGGTCTTTGTATGATTCATTAGTATCAGGGAATCATCCTATACATAGAGGGATGACCTCAGGTCTTTGTATGATACATAACTATCAGGGAATCATCCTATACATAGAGGGATGACCTCAGGTCTTTGTTTCATACATTACTATCAGGGAATCATCCTATACATAGAGGGATGACCTCAGGTCTTTGTATGATACATAACTATCAGGGAATCATCCTATACATAGAGGGATGACCTCAGGTCTTTGTATGATACATTAGTATCAAGGAATCAGCCTATACATAGAGGGATGACCTCAGGTCTGTGTATGATACATTACTATCAGGGAATCATCCTATACATAGAGGGATGACCTCAGGTCTTTGTATGATACATTACTATCAGAGAATCATCCTATACATAGAGGGATGACCTCAGGTCTTTGTACGATACATTACTATCAGGGAATCATCCTATACATAGAGGGATGACCTCAGGTCTTTGTATGATACATCACTATCAGAGAATCATCCTATACATAGAGGGATGACCTCAGGTCTTTGTATGATACATCACTATCAGAGAATCATCCTATACATAGAGGGATGACTTCAGGTCTTTGTATGATACATTACTATCAGGGAATCATCCTATACATAGAGGGATGACCTCAGGTCTTTGTACGATACATTACTATCAGGGAATCATCCTATACATAGAGGAATGACCTCAGGTCTTTGTTTGATACATTACTATCAGGGAATCATCCTATACATAGAGGGATGACCTGAGGTCTTTGTATGATACATAACTATGAGGGAATCATCCTATACATAGAGGGATGACCTCAGGTCTTTGTATGATACATAACTATCAGGGAATCATCCTATACATAGAGGGATGACCTCAGGTCTTTGTATGATACATAACTATCAGGGAATCATCCTATACATAGAGGGATGACCTCAGGTCTTTGTATGATACATAACTATCAGGGAATCATCCTATACATAGAGGGATGACTTCAGGTCTTTGTATGATACATAACTGTCAGGGAATCATCCTATACATAGGGGGATGACCTCAAATCTTTGTACGATACATTACTATCAGGGAATCATCCTATACATAGAGGGATGACTTCAGGTCTTTGTATGATACATTACTATCAGGGAATCATCCTATACATAGAGGGATGACTTCAGGTCTTTGTATGATACATTACTATCAGGGAATCATCCTATACATAGAGGGATGACCTCAGGTCTTTTTATGATACATAACTATCAGGGAATCATCCTATCATCGAGGGATGACCTCAGGTCTTTGTATGATACATTACTATCAGAGAATCATCCTATACATAGAGGGATGACCTCAGGTATTTGTATGATACATCACTATCAGAGAATCATCCTATACATAGAGGGATGACCTCAGGTCTTTGTATGATACATTACTATCAGGGAATCATCCTACACATAGAGGGATGACCTCAGGTCTTTGTATGATACATTACTATCAGGGAATCATCCTATACATAGAGGGATGACCTCAGGTCTTTGTTTGATACATTACTATCAGGGAATCATCCTATACATAGAGGGATGACCTCAGGTCTTTGTACGATACATTACTATCAGGGAATCATCCTATACATAGAGGGATGACTTCAGGTTTTTGTATGATACATTACTATCAAGGAATCATCCTATACACAGAGGGATGACCTCAGGTCTTTGTAAGATATATTACTATCAGGGAATCATCCTATACATAGAGGGATGACTTCAGGTCTTTGTATAATACATTACTATCAGGGAATCATCCTATACATAGAGGGATGACCTCAGGTCTTTTTACGATACATTAATATCAGGGAATCATCCTATACATAGAGGGATGACCTCAGGTCTTTGTATGATACATCACTATCAGAGAATCATCCTAAACATAGAGGGATGACCTCAGGTCTTTGTTTGATACATTACTATCAGGGAATCATCCAATACATAGAGGGATGACCTCAGGTCTTTGTATGATACATCACTATCAGAGAATCATCCTATACATAGAGGGATGACCTCAGGTCTTTGTTTGGTACATTACTATCAGGGAATCATCCTATACATAGAGGGATGACCTCAGGTCTTTGTACGATACATTACTATCAGGGAATCATCCTATACATAGAGGGATGACCTCAGGTCTTTGTATGATACATAACTATCAGGGAATCATCCTATACATAGAGGGATGACCTCAGGTCTTTGTATGATACATAACTATCAGGGAATCATCCTATACATAGAGGGATGACCTCAGGTCTTTGTATGATACATAACTATCAGGGAATCATCCTATACATAGAGGGATGACTTCAGGTCTTTGTATGATACATAACTATCAGGGAATCATCCTATACATAGAGGGATGACCTCAAGTCTTTGTATGATACATCACTATCAGAGAATCATCCTATACATAGAGGGATGACCTCAGGTCTTTGTTTGATACATCACTATCAGGGAATCATCCTATACATAGAGGAATGACCTCAGGTCTTTGTATGATACATAACTATCAGAGAATCATCCTATACATAGAGGGATGACCTCAGGTCTTTGTTTGATACATTACTATCAGGGAATCATCCTATACATAGAGGGATGACCTCAGGTCTTTGTATGATACATAACTATCAGAGAATCATCCTATACATAGAGGGATGACCACAGGTCTTTGTTTGATACATTACTATCAGGGAATCATCCTATACATAGAGGAATGACCTCAGGTCTTTGTATGATTCATTAGTATCAGGGAATCATCCTATACATAGAGGGATGACCTCAGGTCTTTGTATGATTTATTAGTATCAGGGAATCATCCTATACATAGAGGAATGACCTCAGGTCTTTGTATGATACATCACTATCAGAGAATCATCCTATACATAGAGGGATGACCTCAGGTCTTTGTTTGATACATTACTATCAGGGAATCATCCTATACATAGAGGAATGACCTCAAGTCTTTGTATGATTCATTTGTATCAGGGAATCATCCTATACATAGAGGGATGACTTCAGGTCTTTGTATGATACATAACTATCAGGGAATCATCCTATACATAGAGGGATGACCTCAGGTCTTTGTTTGATACATTACTATCAGGGAATCATCCTATACATAGAGGGATGACTTCAGGTCTTTGTATGATACATAACTATCAGAGAATCATCCTATACATAGAGGGATGACCTCAGGTCTTTGTATGATTCATTAGTATCAGGGAATCATCCTATACATAGAGGGATGACCTCAGGTCTTTGTATGATACATAACTATCAGGGAATCATCCTATACATAGAGGGATGACCTCAGGTCTTTGTTTGATACATTACTATCAGGGAATCATCCCATACATAGAGGGATGACCTCAGGTCTTTGTATGATACATAACTATCAGGGAATCATCCTATACATAGAGGGATGACCTCAGGTCTTTGTATGATACATTAGTATCAAGGAATCAGCCTATACATAGAGGGATGACCTCAGGTCTGTGTATGATACATTACTATCAGGGAATCATCCTATACATAGAGGGATGACCTCAGTTCTTTGTATGATACATAACTATCAGAGAATCATCCTACACATAGAGGGATGACCTCAGGTCTTTGTTTGATACATTACTATCAGGGAATCATCCTATACATAGAGGGATGACCTCAGGTCTTTGTATGATACATAACTATCAGAGAATCATCCTATAAATAGAGGGATGACCTCAGGTCTTTGTTTGATACATTACTATCGGGGAATCATCCTATACATAGAGGGATGACCTCAGGTCTTTGTATGATACATCACTATCAGAGAATCATCCTATACATAGAGGGATGACCTCAGGTCTTTGTATGATACATAACTATCAGAGAATCATCCTATAAATAGAGGGATGACCTCAGGTCTTTGTTTGATACATTACTATCAGGGAATCATCCTATACATAGAGGGATGACCTCAGGTCTTTGTATGATACATCACTATCAGAGAATCATCCTATACATAGAGGGATGACCTCAGGTCTTTGTTTGATACATTACTATCAGGGAATCATCCTATACATAGAGGGATGACCTCAGGTCTTTGTATGATTCATTAGTATCAGGGAATCATCCTATACATAGAGGGATGACCTCAGGTCTTTGTATGATTCATTAGTATCAGGGAATCATCCTTTACATAGAGGGATGACCTCATGTCTTTGTATGATACATTACTATCATGGAGTCATCCTATTCATAGAGGGATGACCTCAGGTCTTTGTACGATACATTACTATCAGGGAATCATCCTATACATAGAGGGATGACCTCAGGTCTTAGTATGATACATTACTATCATGGAGTCATCCTATTCATAGAGGGATGACCTCAGGTCTTTGTACGATACATTACTATCAGGGAATCATCCTATACATAGAGGGATGACTTCAGGTCTTTGTATGATACATCACTATCAGAGAATCATCCTATACATAGAGGGATGACCTCAGGTCTTTGTATGATTCATTAGTATCAGGGAATCATCCTATACATAGAGGGATGACCTCAGGTCTTTGTATAATACATAACTATCAGGGAATCATCCTATACATAGAGGGATGACCTCAGGTCTTTGTTTGATACATTACTATCAGGGAATCATCCTATACATAGAGGGATGACCTCAGGTCTTTGTATGATACATAACTATCAGGGAATCATCCTATACATAGAGGGATGACCTCAGGTCTTTGTATGATACATTAGTATCAAGGAATCAGCCTATACATAGAGGGATGACCTCAGGTCTGTGTATGATACATTACTATCAGGGAATCATCCTATACATAGAGGGATGACCTCAGGTCTTTGTATGATACATAACTATCAGAGAATCATCCTATACATAGAGGGATGACCTCAGGTCTTTGTTTGATACATTACTATCAGGGAATCATCCTATACATAGAGGGATGACCTCAGGTCTTTGTATGATACATAACTATCAGAGAATCATCCTATACATAGAGGGATGACCTCAGGTCTTTGTTTGATACATTACTATCAGGGAATCATCCTATACATAGAGGGATGACCTCAGGTCTTTGTATGATACATCACTATCAGAGAATCATCCTATACATAGAGGGATGACCCCAGGTCTTTGTTTGATACATTACTATCAGGGAATCATCCTATACATAGAGGGATGACCTCAGGTCTTTGTATGATTCATTAGTATCAGGGAATCATCCTATACATAGAGGGATGACCTCAGGTCTTTGTATGATTCATTAGTATCAGGGAATCATCCTTTACATAGAGGGATGACCTCAGGTCTTTGTATGATACATTACTATCATGGAGTCATCCTATTCATAGAGGGATGACCTCAGGTCTTTGTACGATACATTACTATCAGGGAATCATCCTATACATAGAGGGATGACCTCAGGTCTTAGTATGATACATTACTATCATGGAGTCATCCTATTCATAGAGGGATGACCTCAGGTCTTTGTACGATACATTACTATCAGGGAATCATCCTATACATAGAGGGATGACTTCAGGTCTTTGTATGATACATCACTATCAGAGAATCATCCTATACATAGAGGGATGACCTCAGGTCTTTGTATGATTCATTAGTATCAGGGAATCATCCTATACATAGAGGGATGACTTCAGGTCTTTGTATGATACATTAGTATCAGAGAATCATCCTATACATAGAGGGATGACCTCAGGTCTTTGTTTGATACATTACTATCAGGGAATCATCCTATACATAGAGGGATGACCTCAGGTCTTTGTATGATACATCACTATCAGAGAATCATTCTATACAGAGAGGGATGACCTCATGTCTTTGTATGAGACATTACTATCAGGGAATCATCCTATACATAGAGGGATGACTTCAGGTCTTTGTATGATACATAACTATCAGAGAATCATCCTATACAGAGGGATGACCTCAGGTCTTTGTATGATACATTACTATCAGGGAATCATCCTATACATAGAGGGATGACCTCAGGTCTTTGTATGATACATTACTATCAGGGAATCATCCTATACATAGAGGGATGACCTCAGGTCTTTGTTTGATACATTACTATCAGGGAATCATCCTATACATAGAGGGATGACCTCAGGTCTTTGTATGATACATTACTATCAGGGAATCATCCTATACATAGAGGGATGACCTCAGGTCTTTGTATGATACATTACTATCAGGGAATCATCCTATACATAGAGGGATGACTTCAGGTCTTTGTATGAGACATTAGTATCAGGGAATCAGCCTATACATAGAGGAATGACCTCAGGTCTTTGTATGAGACATTAGTATCAGGGAATCATCCTATACATAGAGGGATGACCTCAGGTCTTTGTATGATACATTACTATCAGAGAATCATCCTTTACATAGAGGAATGACCTCAGGTCTTTGTATGATACATTACTATCAGGGAATCATCCTATACATAGAGGAATGACCTCAGGTCTTTGTATGATACATTAGTATCAGGGAATCATTTTAAACAAATGGGATGACCTCAGGTCAATGATGATAGCGTCTGGCGTATATACAAAATTTAGTCCTGGTATCTATGATGAGTTTATTTACTATTAGGGAATCATCTATAGAGGGATATTGAAATTTTTATATCGTAACATATATTTAATTCAGTTACTTATGTACCTCTAGTCACCATACACAACGATTGTACTCGATAACCTCTGCTTACTAAACAACGACATTGCATTTTGTTACTGTTGGTTACCTTGTACATTCTCTTTAGTCTGTGTCCAGTCAGACGCAGGCAGTTAATTGCAACTTGTTCTCGTTGTTTTTCATGAATTTTTTTGTTATATATTTGGCCGTTAGTCTTCTTAAATGAATTGTTTTATATTTTTATATCAGGGCCTTTTAAAGTCGACAATCCAGTATCAGTTTTTCTCTTTGTTGAAAGCCGTATGGATGCCTATTATTTTAACTTTGGTGGATAGTTGTCTCATTGGCAATCATACCACATCTCCTAATTGTATATTTATATGTATATATAATTTAATTTTTCTGGTTGTATTAAATTAAAAGGACATTTCCCAAATATCTGCAGTCATGAGCAACTGTTGATGTTTTTATTTTTATTCTTTTGTAGAATTGGAAAGACCATCAAGAGGTAAAAGAGAGGAATAAAGGTTTGGTATACATCAACAGATAGTATTGTTACATGTATGTAGAATTCCATACATTTCAAAGAGGCCATGTGAGCTAATAAAAAACAATGTCATAGCACAAATATTGCAAAAATCAAAACTAGAATCGTATATTTTTTACTATTTCGTCTGTATCAATGTAACTGTACAAAAAATACTGGTCATAATGCAAATGAAGATTCTATTTACAAATTATTTGCTGCAATATATATGTTTATATGTACATATGTGAAATAAGATAACTCAGCAAGTTGATCATGTTGATTAACAAAATATAGAAAAAATATAAACTTCTGTATTTCAAAAGGAGAAAAGATTTCATAACAATAAAAATAATTAAAATCAAATTCAAATTTTATGTTTATAAACATGATAATATGAAAATGGAGGTGGTTTGATAGAGCCATTAGTTCATTTTGTAGTTTGACCATGAATTTTGAAATACCTATACAGTAAAACTCTTGTTGTGTATTCAAAAGTTGATAATAAGAACTCAAAATGAGACTGTTTATGAGTTTTTATTTTGCACTTATTATTAGAAGTGTGACATAATGCAGTTAACAACAAATAAGTAAGAAAAAATGCAACAATACTAAAACTGATTTAAATTATAGGTGCCAAAACAATGGCATTACAGTTACCATACCTTTGGCGAATTGTTTATATCTATTGATATAAGCTCCCTTTAGAATTTTATAAATTTTACATTTCAAAGTTATGGGGTTTACTTACAGTAAAACCCAGTAAGATAATATAATTGAAAAAATTAAAACATTTTTTACTTCAAAATTCATTAATATGTATAAATATAACTGCCATTAAATGTGTATATGAACTAATAAGAATAACAAAATGAATAGTATAACAAAAGAAAATTGAAACAGTAAAAATATAAACATACTAATTTAGATTGACACATTTGTAAAATGCAATACATTTGTTTCAAGTTAACACTATTCAAGATGGTTTGCACTTGTTGACAGACCTAAAAGCAAAAAGTGCATACATATTAATTAACTTTAATTTCTGTATTTGTAAAAAACATGACAGAAGACACCATGTTCTTCATTTAGAAAAAGTTTAAGGAATGAATTAAACATTCTTCTTTTAAAAAATTGCACATTTCTTTAAAAATATAGGCAGATAGTTTTCTGCTACAATCCAACATGGCAGACAACATTTGATATACCTTAAGCAAATAAATAAAATAGTGTGGACATAATGTGTTTGTGGTAGGTTTTAAATTTTGGACTTTTTTATACTCAGATATGATTGGTAATAATACTAATTTTGTAATCAGGAATGCATTTGACACAAGTTCTTCTTTGACAAGATATAATCCTTATTTTAAAGAGTATTTCACAAAATGGGTGCATTCTTTCAATAATTGGAACAAATAATTTTAAACAATGACTAACTTGTGAAATTTAACCAATACATTTAAAAAAAGACTGCATTTGACATCTTTTTACATATATTATTAAAATAGTAGTCACAGTACTAATTGATATTTTAGTCTGCAAACATGATTCATTCATTAGTTGTTGCTGCAATTAATTGGAAACTAGGTTACAGTAACTGTAAGTACTCTTAGATCAGTACTTTATGTCTCTAGTGTTTTTGTTTGTTGTTTCATGCTTTGTGTCTACTTAAATATCTCATGTGGCAAGCCTTTTTATAAGATGTTTAGTTTAATTTTGTGATGATGTTAAATTACTGTCCTGGCTTAGAGGAGGGTTGAACCCTGTTCAAATTCAGGAGACTTTAATTCAGAGGTTTTTTTTACTGTCTCAAGGTAACATAATTTCAAGACTGTAATTCAGTGGTTGCACTTGTCTAATACATATGTTTCTGGTTATTGTTTTGTTTTACTTTTTATCAGATTAGTGTCTTTTATAGCTTGCTTTCAACTATGGATTTCTATTTACTTAAACTAAAGTTATAGTGCGAAAACCAAGAAAATGCTTATTTGGGCCTTTTTTGGCCCCTTATTCTTAAAATCTTTGGACCAAAACTCCCAAAATCAATCCCAACCTGCCTTTTGTGGTCATAAACCTTGTGTTTAAATTTCATAGATTTCTATTCACTGTTACTAAAGTTAGAGTGCGAAAACTAAAAGTATTCAGACGACGACGAAGACGACAATTTCAATGTTGACATTATTTTCCTTTTAATTAGTGAAAACGCCTAGTTCATTATCTTCGCTAGCCAAGGGTTACCATCAACTCCCGTTCTCTTCACCCTTGGTGGATTGAGCAAAGATTTGTGATAACAATGTTGCGCCATCTATCGGAAGATTAAAGTCACACCCATTCCGAATACATTATTCTTGACCAATGGTAGAACTTGAACACTTCAATTTGGAGGTAAAAACATGTAGATTCTACACACTTGGTAAAGCCGGAAATGAAAAATATATGTCAACATTCATGCATTTGTGCATGAGACATACACACAGGAACTTCTAATAGTTGATTAAAAACCTTCAAGTTGTCAATTAATATATTCATATGTTTAGGGATGTAAAGACTTGTTGCACAATAAACACGTGGCAACTGTTTACAAACACGTCTTACATTTACACTTGTTCATGTAATAGGCGCTTTTTGATTGGATGCAGCGAGTTTCGACTGCAACCAATAAAAATCCTTACCTTGTGTTTCCGAAATTTTATCTCAATCCGCCAAGGGTGAAGAGAACGGGAGTGGATCGTAACCCTTGGCTAGCGAAGATGCTAGTTCATGGGCTTCCATCTATAGATAAGGGGTTAAATTGAAGGTCACATGAATACACTGAAATAGTTCGACTTATTCACTTGCAAGTGAATAACTTGTCAGTGAAAATGGTGATGTTTCTTAGCTTATATTTACAAATTAAAACAAAATCAGCTGCTTATACCTAGTTATTATTTCACTATTTCATTTTTGTTATTAAATGATTGAAAAACAAGAAAGTGTCCACAGTACACAAATGCCCCACTCGCACTATCATTTTCTATGTTCAATGGACCATGAAATTAGGGTAAACACTTTAATTTTGTATTAAAATTTGAAAGATCATATCATAGGGAACATGTGTACAAAGTTTGAAGTCGATTGGACTTCAACTTCATCAAAAACTACCTTGACCAAAAACTTTGACCTGAAGTGGGACAGACGGACGAACAGACAGACGGACAGACGAACAGACGCACAGATCAGAAAAGATGATGCCCCTCTACTATCGTAGGTGGGGCATAAAAATAAAAATCATATTTTTGCCCCTTTCATGTTTTTAACTAGCAGGCTGTGGTTCATTTTATCCCAGTATCTAAATACATTACCACTTAATCATCTATCTATACAAATTCTAATGTGAAGCAAATATCAATGAATCTTTTATCATTTTATGTGCACTAATTGTTTAATCTCATTATTGACTGAATCAAACTATTTCTATCATCTTTTACAAGGATATCTTTTGACTCTGAATAATATATAGTTGCTCTGTGCTTATCAACTTCTTTCATATCTGCAACACCAGGTCCTAGGGTACGAACATGGTTTAAACTTATATGGAGTAATGTAAAATATATCTAAAATAAAAAAGTAATTCATTGTTAACTAAATTTGATTTTGTAGCCTTAGAAGCAACAAGCATTCCAAGAGTGTTGTATGGGAATACATATTCCTCACTGTATAAATGGAACAAAATCATTTTCAAAACGCTCTACTGGATCTATATAACTTGTCATGGTGCAAACTTTTATAACAAACACCTAGTCAATATTTTCAGGACCAATGAAAAAAGGTGTGGAAACTAATTATTTGACTGAATTTTTCCACGGCCAATAACTCTGCACAAGATCATTAGACAGTGAAAACAGTGTACGTGATCTGTAACCTGTCTCTTTAAAACTACATATGGGTATATCAAACATAAAGCACGCTCTCCAACATGTCAGCCATCGATGTTTGTTGTTTTTTTAAGTAAATACATTAATGATGCATGCGATGATTGTGGCCAACTTTGTTTAAAATTTGTCTTATTAGTTTTTAGAGAAGATTTTTATAAAAGAAGACAAAAATTTGAAAAACATGTTAGCATGAATACTTTCCAAACTTACAACCATTCCAAACATCAAATATAGTAGACCTATTGCATACAGTATAAGAAAAACAGAGCAAAACACAAAAACTTAACTGTAACCACTGAACCATGAAAATGAGATCAAGGTCAGATGACACCTGCCAGTTGGACATGTGCACCTTACAGTCCTTCCATACACCGAATATACTAGACCTATTGCTTATAGTATCTGAGATATGGACTTGACCACCAAAACTTAACCTTGTTCACTGATCCATGAAATGAGGTTGAGGTCAAGTGAAAACTGTCTGACAGGCATGAGGACCTTGCAAGGTATGCACATACCAAACATAGTTATCTTATTACTTATAACAAGAGAGAATTAAACATTACAAAAAATCATAATTGTTTTTAAAGAAGTCACTAAACCATGAAAATGAGGTTAAGGACATTGGACATGTGACTTATGGAAACTTCGTAACATGAGGCATTCATATACAAAGTATGAAGCATCCAGGTCTTCTACCTTCTAAAATATAAAGGATAGCTAACACCAGATCACTATCCCTATGTCAAGCTTTCTGTAACAAAAGTCGCAAGCTCCACCAAAACCAAAATTTTGAAGAAATTTCATTCTACCAATAGCTGTTGTGACCATGTCTTTAGACCAATTGGCCAAAATGAAAAGGGATCTCCCACATCAAAAAGAACATAATCCCGAAATATCAAAGCTAAAGGATCATGAGCTAATGAAGTACTTTACAGTACATCTATAGAACATGTCTAGAAATGTGCCTTGTTTGTCAAACTAGAGGCTCATGTCACTCACCTTGGTCTATATGCATACATGTATTAAACAAAGGACACAGATGGATTCATGACAAAATTGTGTTTTGATGATGGTGATGTGTTTGTAGATCTTACTTTACTGAACACATGCTTCTTACAATTTTCTCTATCTATAATAAACTTGGCCCTTTATTTACAGAGGAAATGTACCAAATTTATGAAGATAATTAAAAAATTACTATAAAGGGCAATAACTCTTTAAGGGTTCAACTGTTGACTTATTTGTAGATCTTACTTTGCTGAACATTATTGCTGTTTACAGTTTATCTATTCAAGATAATAACCAACCAGATGCTCCGCAGGGCACAGCTTTATACGACTGCAGAGGTCATACCCTGAACAGTTTGGGCAAGTATGGACACAACATTTAAGCTTGATACAGCTCTGAATTTGGATTGTGATTAAATAGTTGAAACAACATCTAGGTTTCTGACACAGAATGAATGTGGTCTAAGAACTTAAACTTAAAAACTTTAAAATGCTAAATTGGACCTATTATGGTCCAATATCCAAAATCTAAATACATGGTTAGATTCAGTATATCATAAAACCCCAAGAATTCAATTTTTGTTGAAATCAAACAAAGTTTTTATTTTGGATCCTGATTTGGACCAACTTGAAAACTGGGCCCATAATCAAAAATCTAAGTACATGATTAAATTCAGCATATCAAAGAACTCTTTGGACCTTAATGTAGACCATTTTAAAAACAGGACCAAAAATTAAGAATCTAAATACTGAATACACGGCTAAGATTAAACATATCAAATAACCCCAATAATGAATTTTTTGATGAAATCAAACAGTTTAATTTTGGACCCTTTTGGCCCCTATTCCTAAAATGTTGGGACATAAACTCCCAAAATCTATACCAACCTTCCTTTTGTGGTCATAAACCTTGTGTTAATATTTTAAAGATTTCTATTTACTTATACTAAAGTTATTGTGCAAAAACCAAGAAAAATGCTTATTTAGGACCTTTTTTTGGCCCCTAATTCCGAAACTGTTGGCACCAAAACTTCCAAAATCAATCCCAACCTTCCTTTTGTGGTCATTAACTTTGTGTTTAAATTTCATAAATTTCTATTTACTTATACTAAAGTTATTGTGCAAAAACCAAGAAAAATGCTTATTTGGGACCTTTTTTTTGCCCCTAATTCCTAACCTGTTGGGACTTAACTCCCAAAATCAATCCCAACCTTCCTTTTATGGTCATTAACCTTGTGTTTAAATTTCATAGATTTCTATTTACTTATACTCAAGTTATAGTGCGAAAACCAAATGTCTTCCGACAACGACGACGACGCCAACGTCATACCAATATTCGATCCAAAAATATTCAATTTTTGCGGTCATATAAAAACAGCAAAATTTCTTTAAATTGGGGGGCAGCAACCCAATAATCAGTTGTCCAATTCATATGAAAATTTCAGGGCAGATAAATATTGACTTGAGAAACAATTTTACCCATGTCAGATTTGCTCTAAAGGTTACAATACACCATTAGATTTTATGGGCGCAGCCATTTTATGAGCATAACATTAAGAGTATGGCGAATCCTGATTGGTCGATATGTGCGCCCGTTATTTTTTATTATTAGAGACTTCGTGCACTCTGCTTTATACAAAAGGCAAAATAAAAATTATTCCGTAGCCCTAAAGGCACTGAGATGACTTTTCAACGCTAGGACAAGACACTTATTTTTAAGGGCAAAATTGATAGGCATGGGAGATAAGTACAAAATACGCTAAGAAAAGCAATGCGAACCTATATTTTTTTGACCAAAAAATACTGTCCTAATAACTTTTCTTTAATTCTAGCAAGGTTTTGTTAAAAAAATCAACTTTGTAAAGTCTGTATCTCGAAAAAGGCTACCATTGTCGCCTATGGGGAAATTAATTGTTTATTTCAATCTATATGCTTTGGTTTCAGAGTTATAAGCCAAAATCTACATTGTACCCCTATGTTCTATTTTTAGCCATGGCTGCCATCTTGGTTGGTTGGCTGGGTCACTGGACACATTTTTTAAACAAGGCCAACATTAAAAATATCTTTGTTTCCCCTCCCTGACTGAGGTTATCAGGGTATGGGTAGGTAGGTAGGCAAATTATTTTATTTTATTTCTTGATATAATTTTTTCTATATTGAATTTTTACAAAATTCAACAGGTAAGATTTTTCTTATTTATTTTATGGTATGAAATCTACAAAAGCACACATTCTTCATGTGATAACAATGTTTAATGAAAGTAAGTTTTTAATTAGTTAAAAAACAAGTTTATTTCAAGTCTAATTTGATGCATAACTCACAACAAAACAACTCCTGTGTTCACCAATTCATACCTTGATCATCAATTATGAGATGACAAAAAGATATGTTAATGACTTGTGATGTTTGTTTTCCTTGATTCTGTATCATATAGACACGTCAATGCAAAAATGCCTCGATTTAAAACGCTTGTTAACTACAGCATCGGAAAGGTATGACAAAAAACCAACACACGTTTACTACAGCATCGGAAAGATATCACCAAAAACCAACATAGCAACAAAAAAAATTTTGGACAAGAATGGCCAATAAAATTTTTCGAGTCCCGGCGATTTTACTGGGTTGGTGGTGGGAGGGGAAACAAACAATATTTTATTTTTGGCCCAAGATACACTAAAAATGATTGTGGATAAGTTTGGTTAAATTTTGCCCAGTAGTTTCAGAGATGACTTTTGTAAAAAATTACAAAAATTTACGAAAAATTGGTTAAAAATGACTATTAAGGGCAATAACTCCTTAAGGAGTCAACCTACCATTTTGGTCATGTTGACTTATTTGTAGATCTTACTTTGCTGATAATTATTACTGTTTAATGTATATCTCTATCTATATTAGTATTCAAGATAACCAAAAACTGCAAAATGTCCTTAAAATTACCAATTCAGGGGCAGCAACCCAACAACTGGTTGTTCGTTTCATCTGAAAATTTCAGGGCAGATAGATCTTCACTTGATAAACAATTTTACACCCATGTCAGATTTGCTTATGCTTTGTTTTTTGAGTTATAAGCCAAAATCTACATTTTACCCCTATGTTCTATTTTTAGCCATGGCGGCCATCTTGGTTGGTTGGCCGGGTCACCGGACACATTTTAAAACTAGATACTCCAATGATGATTGTGGCCAAGTTTGGTTAAATTTGGCCCAGTAGTTTCAGAGGAGAAGATTTTTGTAAAAGTTAAAGATGACGACGGCGGACGCCAAGAGATGAGAAAAGCTTAAAAGAAATAACCATTAATACAACTTAATTGTACCATTTTACCTTGGTTCCTACAGCAATCATACCCGGAACATATTCTGTTTCCACAGAATTCCATGCTAAGAGAAGTTCTCCTCCATGTTGACCTAAAACTTTCTCACTAAGCCAGTGTTGAATATCAGCTTTTGATTTTTTATCGTCTTTATCTTCTTTGTTTTCTTCAGCCTTTGTTATGACAGCTTTCTTCACCTTTACAGATATAAATGCATTGTACAATTTTATTATGTTATTTAATAAACAGAAGATAAATCCATCATAAATAGTCTGATCATTTTCAATAGAAGTGAACATAATTCAGTTATGTTCAGTTACACCTCAGTCCTGGATCATGCAGCTTGGTCAATTGATTCCTAAACAAAGATTTGTATGTCTTTTCGAGTTCTAGAAGAAACAAGGCTTCACTTTATATTCATGTTTTGTATTTCCTAAAATACTTTTAATAAGTATTTACGAATTCTACTGATGCAGTTATAACATGCCCTTTTGTAATTTTCATGCCATAAATTAAACTAAAGGTTCAAAAGAGCCTGTGTCACTCACCTTGGTCAATGGGCATATCATAAACAAATAAAAATTTACAAAATTTACAAAATTTATGAAAATTGTTTAAAATTGACTATAAAGGGCAATAACTCCTTAAAGGGTCAACTGACCATTTTGATCATGTTGACTTATTTGTAGGTCTTACTTTGCTGTACATTATTGCTGTTAACAGTTTATCTGTATCTATAATAATATTCAAGATAATAACCAAAAGCTGCAAAATTATCTGAAAATTACGAATTCTGGGGCAGCAACCCAACAACGGGATGCCTGATTAGTCTGAAATTTTCAGGGCAGATAGACTTTGACCTAACGAACAAATTAATCACGTCAGAATTTTCAGGGCAGATAGACTTTGACCTAACGAACAAATTAATCACGTCAGATTTGCTTTAAATGCTTTGGTTTCTGAGATTTTAGCCAAAAACTGCATTTTACCCTATGTACTATTTTTAGCCATGTCGACCATCTTGGTTCGCAGACCGGGTCATTGGACACATTTTTAAAACTACATACCCTAATGATGATTGTGGACCAGTTTCGACGCCGACGACGCTAACGTCATACCAATATACGACCAAACAATTTTCAATTTTTGTGGTCGTATAAAAATCTAAATACATAATTAGATTCAGCATATATCAAAGAACCCCATATATTCAATTTTTGTTGAAATCAAACATAGTTTAATTTTGGACCAACTTAAAAACTGGGTCCATAATCAAAAATCTAAATATATGTTTAGATTCAGCATATCAAACACCCAAGGATTCAATTTTTGTTGATATCAAATAAAGTTTAATTTTGGACATCTTTGACATATTCCCCACTTCCGTTCTCAATTTTATGTTGGCTTGTTCAGCATTATGAGACAATATTGCCACATTTCCATTGTCTATTCCTTAGGTCATTTATGTCTTTCAAATGTTAATATGGTCTATTTTGAGAAAAATCCTGTTTAATTTATAGGAAAAAATCAAAATGAGAATTTCAATAATTGATAATAATAACTCTGTAGCATTTTTTGCAATAATAACTAGAGGCTCTTAAGAGCCTGTGTTGCTCACCATGGTCTATGTGCATATCAAACAAAGGACACAGATGGATTTCGGGACAAAATCATGTTTTGGTGATGGCGATGTGTTTGTAGATCTTACTTTACTGAACATTCTTCCTAAATGTACTTACAATTTTATCTATCTGTAATGAACTTGGCCCCTTAGTTATGGAGGAAAATATTTTTTAAAAATTTACCAAATTTACCAAATTAATGAAAAATTGTAAAAAATTTACTATGAAGGGCAAAAACTCCTTAAGGGATCAACTGACCATTTTGGGCATGTTGACTAATTTGTAGATCTTACTTTGCTGAACATTATTGCTGTTTAAAGTTTAGCTCTATCTATAATAGTATTCAAGATAATAACCAAACACAGCAAAATTTCCTTAAAAATTACCAATTGGGGGCAGCAACCCAACAACCAGTTGCCCAATTCATCTGAAAATTCCAGGGCAGATAGATATTGACTTAGTTAACAATTCAACCTCGTGTCAGATTTGCTCTTAAAGCTACATGGTTTCAGAGTTATAAGCCAAAATCTACATTTTACCCATATGTTCTATTTTTAGCCATGGCGGCCATCTTGGTTGGGTGGCTGGGTCACCCCACACATTTTTAATACTAAATATTCTTATAATGATTGTGACCAAGTTAGGTTAAATTTGGCCCGGTAGTTTTAGAAGATTTTGGTAAAAGATTACACAAATTTAAGAAAAATTGGTAAAAATTGATTATAAAGGGCAATAAGGGACGACATAAAAAGTTCAATGAAGGATAAAAAACTTAATTCACATAGTTTTTTCACTGACCCCCACAACCCCCCTCTTAACTTAATTTGGGAAAAATTGATTGACCAATAGGAATATATGTAAAATCGATTTTAGATTAACAAAACGTGCAGCAATGTTGACCCCCCCACCCCCAAACAATTTGATTTAAGTTTTTTATCCTACATCGATCTTTTGATGTCGTCCCTAACTCCTTAAGGGTTCAACTGACCATTTTGGTTATGCTGACTTACTTGTAGATCTTACTCTGCTGTACATTTTTGCTGTTCACAGTTTATCTCTATCTATAATAATATTCCAGATAATAACCCAAAACAGAAAAATTATGAAAATATTTTATTTTTTGTTCTTGGGGAGAACTTTAGGACTGCTTTTACTCTGTCTTCTTCTTTATGTACCAGCTGTATGTGCCTACTAAGCTGTAGGCAGTATTTGTAGCAAAATATGCAATACTGTGCTGGTTTAGTATTAAAGTTGTTGCTTACAGTTGAAGATAAAGTTGCCTTGCTGTTTTTCTCATATATAATTGCTGCCCCCAATTGGTAATTTTGAAGGAAATTTTGCTGTGTTTGGTTATTATCTTGAATACTATTTAGTATTAGGACTCGGAGGTGCGATGGGGACGCTGAAGTGCGATGGTTACGCTGAAGTGCGATGGTCTACGCCGAAGTTCGATGGTCTGTACGCTGAAGTGCGATGGTCTATTTGACGCATGATCGCTAGTAAACCCTACTTTCTAAAGAAGTTCACTTATCATTATAAGTAGATTTTTCATAGATTTTTTTAATTTGCAATCATTATTGTGTATGGCTGTCCTTAACTCAGTTACATAGTACTCAATGAGAGCTCGTACTCTTCGAATTCCTACATGTGGACATAATTCTAGATTATCATTTTATCTAGACCTACTTGTATACGTTACTTGTTTCTCTCATGAGTGCCTCGTGTATAATAATTTTAATGAAGAGAGTTTGTCTGCAGAATGTATTGAGAGAATGTCACGCACCATCGTACGTTAAACAGAACCTTTTGTAGATTTCTCCTATCCACCAAAAAAAATCCCCGTTTCGCGTAGTATTAAAATATTATAAGACCCGTATCATGTAACTGCTAGTAGTCCTTTTTTATTTAGTTTATCATTGTCATTTTGCGTATACAATTAGTTAATTTTGGTACCTTTTCTGAAATCCCACACTAACTTCTTTTAAACTGAGATTTACTGTGTGTATTAAAGTTTTTTGATTTTGTTTAATCTACATTGGCTAGAGGTATACATGGTATAGGGGAACGGGGTTGATTTTTTACTAATTATGTTTAAACCCGTTGCATTTTTGCGCCCGTGCAAAGTCAGTAGCCTCTGGCCTTTGTTGGTCTTGTATGTTTTAAAGAGCCAGATCCAATTATTAGGCAATTATATAGGTACAATTTCATGATTTTTTTAAGGTATTAAGGACACACCAAACCAATTTCTATTTTGAGTGAAAAAGTTGTATAAATAACAACATCAACAAAAACATCACTTTGTTTTGGTTTGAAATGTCCTTATCGGGGGATTCCCTGTTTTCCCAACTAAAAACACAGTAAATTCCCCATATTTGACTTTCATCTGTTTTGGGGGGTTAAATAATCTATTTTTCAGACATATCATTATATATAAAAATCGATATATGGAATAAAAAACTATTTTATTTCTTGTTCGAATCGTAAATTTTAATCTTTCAGCACTTTTGGAAAATGGCCCTTCTGTGAAAAATGACAGAAAGAATTGACCCATGCTCTTTTAGTTCATTTTTATGATTAGGAGTTTAGTATAACGTTCATTTTCATTGAACTAGTACACTTTTTAGTTCATTGACCAGCTGAAGTCCGTTTGGCTGTGTTAAAGACCCACCCTTTGGTGGACTTCGGTTGGTTTTTTTACTCTTTGGGCCAGTTGTTGTCTCTTTTACACATTCTCCATTTCAGTCTCTTTTTTACATTGACTTAAACATCGACAAGAAAAGCTTAGAAAATGAGGTTTGTGTAGACCATCGCACTTCCGCGTAGCTATCAACAAGATATAGCGTCACAATGACACCGTCGCACTTCAGCGTGACCAAAAACACACTTCAGCGTCAAACCATCGCATCTCAGCGTGACCATCGCGGTTTGGAGTCCTACATATATATATATACTTTTTATATGGCCTTCCAACCCTAACATCACTGAAGAGACATTTATTGTCGAAATCCGGATCTGGTGTACTAAAAAAATATTGACACCGTATGTTTGTGGCATAACATCGTGGCCACAAGTTAAATTTTTTTCTGTTTAGTATTAAATTTATATCAAGATCCATTTTGTTACATCTTGTAATCAATTTTATTTGGCAATCGCCAATGGCAGTCAGCAGGGTTAAAGAACATCAGTTGTTAGACATGTTAGTCAAATGCGTTTTGTTTAAATGTACTTTTTCACTTTTTTGGTCTTTTGGAAAATGTTGTTTGTGCTGTTTTTAGACCCTACTACAACGAAACTCTATCCTGTGTGACTGTCTGTGTGCTGACCAATTGAAATAACATGAAGAAATATATTATATGGAGGCATTCATGTTGGTGACAAAACTCTATCCTGTGTGACTGTCTGTGTGCTGACCAATAGACCACTTTCGAATTCATCCGTCACTGGAAAAAACTGGTGAATTATACGCGCCTTTATGACACAGATAGAGGGGGTCGCCTGTCTCCCTGCACTATTAACGTTCATCAAGCGCCTTAGTATCGTCATTGTGCAGGATAAACTAGAAATAATGGTTGTTCTGTAGGTACTTAATGACAATTCCCTAATGACAGCAGTGCTGATTGTCAATTTTGAGAATTCAATTTGCCGAATAATTCGTACAATATAGAATTATAGTTTTCCAACCACTGGCTCAACATTGGAATGGAAGTGACGACGCCCCTAAACGCACAAATGACGTTCACTAAAACCAGAGTTTTTGACGGAAATGCATCGAACTCGAAAGTTGTCTATTGAAATAACATGAAAAAAGACATTATATTGAGGCATTCATGTTGGTGACAAAACTCTATCCTGTGTGACTGTCTGTGTAGATTAATGATTTAAGGAAAATTAAATTTAACACAATTAGAACATAACAACAGGCTACTATTTTAACTCTGAATTATTATTGGGAGGCCACAACCATAGGAGAATCTTAAAATCTTACAATGTATCAATAGGAGACAAGACAGATTTAAATGGGACAAAAGTCATGAAAGTGTAAAAACAAAAGGCTACTCAAAGACATGAATACATTTGTGTACATGTATAATTAATTATAAATGTTATAAAAGGTAGTTTACCTCTATAATAGACACAACTGATGATGCTGAAGTGATATTCTTTTTCTTCTCCAACACAAGATCAGGAATTGATGTCACTTCAACTGTATCAATTTGCAGTTTAGTTTTATACAGTAATCCTGGTCTAAAATATTTAAATGAAGGCTTTTATAAATGGAATATAATGTAATCCCTTATAAATATCAATATACACATGGATATATATATATATACAGACAATTATGAACAAATGATGTCTTATGAATATAGCAGGTGAACAATTGCTTCCATCTTCACTAATCATGCTTATGTTTGAAAATAATAAGTATTGTCATCTTTAAATCAACACTCCTTTCCTGTTTTTGTTTATACATGTTATATCATTTTCACCCTTTCTGTTTTTTTGGGTTTTTTTTGCTTTCTTATTTCTTAATTACTTTCAGTGTGTTTTAAGCTTATCTTAGCTATTTATTTTTATTTTGTTTATTTATATTTTTTTCATGTGAGGGAGGAGTTAAAACTTAATAAAATCATTTAAACATTTATTGCTTTAGAAAAGGGAGTGAAGAGAGGAGAAAGAGAAAAAAGAAATGAAACTACTCTTGATTTATAATCTTTGTTTGATTCCTTAAAATCCAAAACTAAATAATATGTCATTTATGAAGAACTGGTTTTTTTTTTGTTTGTTATATAAGACATTTATGTTGAACCACCTTTATATTTGTTAGCATCTAACTTACATGTATTTATACCGGTATATATATTTGGTGAATATTACTAACAACCACTTACTCCTTTATATATAAATATCATTACTAATGTTAACGAGGCCGGGATAAGGTACCGGTAATCGATGTTTTAAACTAACAAATGTAAAGATTTCAATAAAATATATATACCTTCAAAAAAAAAAAAAAAAAAAAAAAAAAAAAATGTTATATATCACAATTCTTGATTTTATAGAAATAAAAATATTTTTGACTTTTGTTTTCGCTGCCATTAAAAAAAAATTGTTGTTAATGTTTGAATAAAATTTATGTTTTAATGTGGTTCAGGTGAAAAATCACCAAATCCTAGTATTTTGTAAGGAAAATTTCTTACACAGGTGTCAGCTGGCAAATTCTTGCAAAACTTGATGTTAAGGATGTGTAAAATGATTCTGGCACTGTCTCTTTTCCCAAGTTGTAATCAGCCATCTTATATATCACACGTTTTACTTCTGTAAGAAAGTCTAAAGCATAGCTACAAATCATAAACCTGAAAAAAATGTAAGTGTAGTAATAAATGTAAGTGTAGTTATAAACTTACATTGTAGTAATAAATGTAAGTGTAGTTATAAACTTACATTGTAGTAATAAATGTAAGTGTAGTAATACACTTACATTGTAGTAATAAATGTAAGTGTAGTTATACACTTACATTGTAGTAATAAATGTAAGTGTAGTTATACACTTACATTGTAGTAATAAACTTACATTGTAGTAATAAATGTAAGTGTAGTAATAAATGTAAGTGTAGTAATAAATGTAAGTGTAGTAATAAATGCAAGCACGTAACAAAAATGCTTCAAGTCTGAAAAGACCATATTTTGTACTGGTAGAGCACAGGTTTTACTTAAAAAGACTCTACATAATCTTCACACTACACTTACATGAACATGTAACTGTACTCCTCTTTGGTCTTGACCTTTCTGAATAATTCTGATTGAGTACTTGCTAATCTTAGTATATAGATATAAGTAGATGTGGTATGGAATTTTAAAGTACAATGAAGTTATTGGTAAAAAAAAATCTAGAATTTTCTGTAAGAACTAAATTTAGATAGTCACTTTTCCAAATCAACTTGAATTACCATAAAAACAAGGGGCTATCTTTATCATATATATATTAATCTAAATTTATCTGAAGTTTGGTGTATTATTGTCAAATTTAAGGATTTAATTAATAGCTAAACAAAATATAGAATGTTTAGTTCGAAATAAATTCTGGTACTAAATATAAGCCACCTTAAACATGTTAACATTTTTGTATAACTGTTCCAAATCAACTTGGATTTAATTTTCATTAAAGTCATATGAAACTGCAAATTAAAAAAGATTGATGCATATGTCAGTATTTTACTTTATAACTAAACATGACTAAATGGATAGTTTTCATTATAAAACTTATGTACATATACTTTTTATGAAGAAAATTCTTTAATTTGTTCATATTTAGAAGAAGTTTACTTTATTTCAATTGCTTCCTTCCAGGACATATTTTCTTATGCAAAGCGACTGGCGATCCGGTAATCGCAATACGCATGGATGTGCTTAAAATAAACTATTATCTGATTGTACATGTTAAACAAGTGCTCAATATCCATAATATCCATGCTTTTTTGTTGGTTGTTGACAAACAGGTGACGATCATTAAACTTTTGATGTCGTCCCTAAGTTCATGATGTTTGTATGCATTGGTTCAAGAATTGGAATAACATTATTTTTCACTGGTCACTTGTTTCATATGACTTTCAGTCAGGGTTACTACTTGTACAAATTATTGATAATTGCTTGAAAAAGTAATATTAATATACTTATATAAGTAAATTTGTAGGATACTTATACAAGTGAATTTTATTTTATACTTGTATAGGTAAAAAAAAATATTGGCTGAGTTATGTCCCTTAGACATTCAGATTTTTTTTACTTGTAGAAGTAAACCAGATGCTCCGCAGGGTGCAGCTTTATACGACCGCAGAGGTTGAACCCTGAACGGTTGGGGCAAGTATGGACACAACATTCAAGCTGGATTCAGCTCTAAATTTGGATTGAGATTAAATAGTTGACACAGCATAGGTTTCTGACACAGAATGAATGTGGTCTAATGAACTTAAAATTTTTGTTTTGCCTTTGAGCAATTTACTATGCTGTTGAATATTAATCCTCTCAAAAAAATGTTTGAAGAAATTTTCTTTTTTATTTATGAAATTTCAAATGAGAAAAATTGAACCCCCCCCCCCCCCCCAAATTTTTTTTCACTTTCCCCTTTCCTTTATTCCAAAACCGATCTCAATTCAAATTTCTAATGGAGTTTGCAACAATAATTACTCATTTAAATACATCATAAAATATTAAAATGTAAAAAAAGTGCTTGTTATCACTGAATGGTAGGGATTGTTTTAATTTATCATTTGGTAGTAAAAGTGAATGTACATTGTATATTGTATAAAACAATGATTTAAGTTGATTCAACTACTATTCTGGACAAAGAAAGATAACTCCAATTGAAATTTCTTGCTATTGCACAATATTGTGCAATTAGATATTTCTTGCTATTGCGCAATACTGTGCAATTGAAAATACTTGCTATTGCACAATACTGTGCAATTGAAGATTTCATGCTATTGCGCAATATTGTGCAATTGAAAATTTCTTGCTATTGAACAATACTGTGCAATTGAAGATTTCTTGTTATTGCTGAGTACTGTGCAATTGAAAATTTCTTGCTATTGCACAATACTTAATATAATAATTTTGGATCCTGATTTGGATCAACTTGAAAACTGGGCCCATAATCAAAAATCTAATTACATGTTTGGATTCATCATATCAAAGAACCCCAAGAATTCAATTTTTGTTAACTAAGTTTAATTTTGGACCCTTTGGACTTAAATGTAGACCAATTTGAAAACAGGGCCAAAAATTAAGAATCTACATATACAGTTAGTTTTGGCATATCAAAGAACCCCATTTATTCAATTTTTGATGAAATCAAACAAAGTTTAATTTTGGACCCCGATTTGGACCAACTTGAAAACTGGGCCAATAATAAAAAATCTAAGTACATTTTTAGATTCAGCATATCAAAGAACCCCAAGGATTCAATTTTTGTCAAAATCAAACAAAGTTTAATTTTGGACCCTTTGGACCTTCATGTAGACCATGCAATTTGAAAACGGGACCAAAAATTAAGAATCAACATACACAGTTAGATTTGGCATATCAAAGAACCCCAATTATTCAATTTTTGATGAATCAAACAAAGTTTAATTTTGGACCCTTTGGGCCCCTTATTCCTAAACTGTTGGGACCTCAACTCCCAAAATCAATACCAACCTTCCTTTTGTGGTCATAAACCTTGTGTTTAAATTTCATTGATTTCTATTTACTTAAACTAAAGTTATTGTGCAAAAACCAAGAATAATGCTCATTTGGGCCCTTTTTTGGTCCCTAATTCCTATAAACTGTTGGAACCAAAACTCCCAAAATCAATCCCAACCTTCCTTTTGTGGTCATTAACCTTGTGTCTAAATTTCATAGATTTCTATTAACTCAAACTAAAGGTATTGTGCGAAAACCAAGAAAATGCTTATTTGGGCCCTTTTTGGCCCCCAATTCCTTAAATATTGGGATCAAAACTCCCAAAATCAATCCCAACCTTCCTTTTGTGGTCATAAACCTTGTGTTAAAATTTCATAGATTTCTATTCACTTTTACTTAAGTTAGAGTGCAAAAACTAAAAGTATTCGGACGACGACGACAATGACGCAGACGACGACGCCAACGTGATAGCAATATACGACAAAAATTTTTTCAATTTTTGCGGTCGTATAAAAAGTCATCCTATCTTCTATATATATTGAATTCTTATGATTTCTTTGCTCTAATAGAATTTTAAATTATCTGCCCTTTGCAGATGTCTATACTAATCATTTAAGTGTAATTTCATGGACAATGAAAATCTCATTTGTCTGTTATCTTCAGAACACTGCTCATTTACAAGCCCCCAAGGAGCAATTTTTGAAGGCCTTGTGCAAATACTTAAGATCTTTGTGCAATCAGTTTTTTTGTTGAATTAATGAGATGAAACATTTAACTCTTAATAAAAAAAATTGAGCAAACCTGGGAAAAATCATTAAAGGCATCAATTTACATCTCAAAACTTGATGACCTTTGTGGGATTGTTAGAAAAATTTACTTATACAAGTAAATTTTTGAAAAAATTAAGGGGAGATTATTCAAACATTATTTATTAACTTATATGTGTATATTTTTTACACTTCTTCAAGTAAATAAAAATAATTTTATACAAGTAGTACCCCTGACTAACTTTAATGTTAAACTTGATAAAAATTTAATCCAATTGATCCACATAAAAGTGTGTCATTCCTATTAATAATAATAAATTACATGCATGTAAATGTATGTCAATTTAAAGTAAGCAACCAAACAACAAAGAAAACCAATCAAAATCTAGGAGCTTTATTCAGTCTTTAACAGACGACAAATAAAGAAGCACAGCCAATTGTTTTGAGACACAGAAAGTATTATAATTTGGACTCTGTAAGGGTTTTTTTTTCACAAAATTTCTGAGTTTTACACCTGGAGTGAAACTTAACACTTTCACTACTGATTTTATTTTTTCCGCGGGTTTCTGTGGCCGAGGCAAATTTGCACGCTCAGATTCCCCAGCCTGAATTAATTTCGTGATCGGTGCTTCAAGAAAAGTTGCAACTTGAAAAACGTGCTGAAACTTGAAAACGACGGCACAGATTGCAAACAAAACTGAAACGGAAGTTGAATAGATTGCTATGTTAAATATTTTCCATGTCAAGAAATTGGCATATTTAGATTCAACCCCAACATATATTGTATGGACCTACAGTTCAATGGTTTTCGATGGTTTATGTCTGTCATATTTATTTTTCAGAAAAAATTTATAAAGAAGACCATTTATTTTTGTATTTAAATTGTTTACATTATTTATCGTGGCATAGCCTTTGTGATAAGGGTTTTTATCATTGTTGAAAAGCTGTATGGTTAATAATTCCTCACATCCATTTTATTTTAACTGTGGTGTATAGTTTTCCCTCTGGAAATCATACCAATCTCTAAAATTTAAAAATTGATATCACAACCTGTTAACATACTTAAAATCTATAAAATTGAGAATGGAAATGGGGAATGTGTCAGAGACAACAACCCGACCATAGAAAAAAACAACAGCAGAAGGTCACCAGCAGGTCTTCAATGTAGCGAGAAAATCCCGCACCCGGAGGCGTCCTTCAGCTGACCCCTAAACAAATATATACTAGTTCAGTGATAATGAACGCCATACTAATTTCCAAATTGTACACAAGAAACTAAAATTAAAATAATACAAGACTAACAAAGGCCAGAGGCTCCTGACTTGGGACAGGCGCAAAAATGCGGCGGGGTTAAACATTTCTGTGAGATCTCAACCCTCCCCCTATACCTCTTGCCAATGTAGAAAAGTAAACATATAACAATACGCACATTAAAATTCAGTTCAAGAGAAGTCCGAGTCTGATGTCAGAAGATGTAACCAAAGAAAATAAACAAAATGACAATAATACATAAATAACAACAGACTACTAGCAGTTAAGGCCATAATAAATAATAGGTTTGTTTGCCCAAACGCTACCTACCCAGAAAAAAGCTGCCTACTCAAATTCTTTTATTGTCCTGATTTGAAGAAGTTTTTTTTTAATCAGATAGGCATGAAGACTAATAAACATCTGATACTTCAATTTCTTTTTTCTGAAAAAAAAAAAGAAAATGCCTACCTACCTACCCACTGTCTTAACCTTTGGGTAGGGTTTGGGCAAACCAAAATATTTTTAAGTGTAGCCTAACTGACATGCCAGCTCCAGACTTCAATTAAACTGACTGAAAGATTATGATTTCCTCATATGTACATCAGGCACAATCCTTCCCGTTCGGGGTTTAGTATCATACCATCATAACATATACATGATATATATCATGATGAGAAGAACATAACCCGTGTCATGCCAACAACTGTTTTTTATAAATGTGTTTAGTTCCGATGCAAAGACCCTATAAGTGAATCAATATTTATTATTAACGCCAAAATATGCAATCTTTAATGACCTGACAACAGTATCGTAACTATATCCCTTCTTAATAAGTCTATTCAAAGGTTTTGTTAGTTTCTGAGGTGAATTCTGACACCTTTGTGCTTTATAGTATACATGTAATAATTTAAAAAAAAAACATTTCACTTTAAATAGATCTTATTTGTCTCTCATAATACATGTAATATGTTTAAAGGTTTAAATGTTTCAGCTGCTATTGGTTCACTTCAGTTTTGTATTCTGTGTCCAAAATGGATGTTGATTAGAGAAGCTCAAAATCGGACATCGATTAGAGAATGCCAAAAAACGGACGTCGATTAGATAGTTATAAAATTAGCCTTTGATTTGGAATGTTATTTATTGTCACATTTGGACGTTGATTTGAGGAACGGACGTCGATCTGAGTCTTACATATATGTACAACTTTTTGATATAATAAATTAAGGACTTTAACTCACAAATGACTCAGTCAAATTATGTTAATTATGGACATCTTAGCTCTTAGCTATAAATTATATTATTGACACTCATAGTCATACCTCATCCTCGGTCAATATAATCTGAACAGGTCCATATATACATGTAACATATTGACCTCCTCAAAAGTCCATAATTGATAAATATAAAATATAAGTATGACTGAAACTTCTTTTATTACATGGCTGAATAGACCAAAGCTGAACTAGCTCCATCCCCACACATATTGTTTCCCCTCTTAACGAAGACTCAAGTTTAAGTCCCACTGAAGACTGGAGACCTCCTTTTGTGTTATTTTCTCTATATCACTTGTATTTTAAACTAACAATTAAAAACTGGAACTGCTTTCCTCCGAGTATCGTTATGAGCCACTCTACAGTCATTCACAACAGCCATACGTAAGGGTAGTAATGCCCCCCCCCCCCCCCCCTCCCCCTTGGATCCGCCAATGCCCTTTGGTTAAAATGGTCGTGTTCCCCCTGGATCAGCCAATATCTTTTGTACGTTTCATCCCCCCCCCCAAGTCAACATTGAGAACTTAACCTTGACCTTTGACCTAATTTTCTTAGTTAGGACCCAGGGGCCTCAAATAAAAACATTCCAGGGTTATACGGTTAATGGTTTATGAGTTAAAAAAACATATCGACAAATTTATTTAATAACTCCTATAAAATTTCATACACCATGTCGCAACTAACAATTTAGTAAACATAATTTGTTGATATCTTATACGGTTTTTGGGAATAGTGAAAATAAGCCAAATTCAAAAAATTAGAATATGACCTTGACCTAATTTCATTTTTTTTTCCAAGGACCTCAAATCAAAAGATCCTAGGTCTCTATCACTTATGGTTTACAAGATAGAAATGTATATCACTTATATCAAATGCATAAGGGGAAATAACTCTCATATGGAGCGTTCATATTGCTTTGGTCAAAATAGGACAAATCATGCGAAGGATATAACGAGCAATTTTATAAAATAAATTTGTTGTAATCTTTTACGGTTGCGAAGGAGTAGTGGACACACGGAAAACAGTGTTTGAGGAGATAACTCCTACAAAGAAAAGTATTCGGTTTCGCAGGGTAAATTTCAAAAGCGCATAAACTGTTCGATATCATATACCAAATATCTAAGCGACATATTGCGAAACAAATATTTATCCCAAGAACAAAATTAGGCGGAAGGACAATGAAGGAAAAAAAAAAATAAAAACCAATTGTTCAGAGAACAATTGAAGGTCTCTCCACCAAAAACAATGTATTTTAATACGAAAGTTGTAAATTAAAGTTTAAAATGTCATTTCAATCGTCAAATGATAGCTTATTGTACGCGGATTCCAAAAAATAGATGGTTTCTATACAATTTTGTAAAATAAGGGAGAAAATTTGTTACTTCCGGTTTGAAAAATGTTACTTCCAATAATATTTGAGATTTTGACCTTTGCTTTTACCTTATATGTGTACATGATAAAGCCATGAGACTTTTGACGTAAATTTTGATTACAAGGGTACGTTGAATGTAAAAGGGAGTTTTCTCCCCTCTTGTATTTAAAAATATGCGTATGGTGATATAACTCATTAACCAAATATAATTAAGACCTATGGTCGTTTGATTTGAGGTCGTTACGACATGTCGCAACTAACAATTTAATAAAAATAATTTGTTGATATCTTATACAGTTTCTATGAATAAGTGAAAATAAGCCAAATTCAAAAAATTAGAAAATGACCTTCACCTTTGACCTTGACCTAATTTTCATTTTTTTTTACCAAGGACCTCAAATCAAAAGATCCTAGGTCTCTATCACCTATGGTTTACAAGATAGAAATGCATATATATCACTATATATCAAATGCATAAGGGGAAATAACTCTCATATGGAGCGTTCATATTGCTTCGGTCAAAATAGGACAAATCATGGGAAGGATATAACAAGCAATTTTGTAAAATAAATTTGTCATAATCTTTAACGGTTGCGAAGGAGTAGTGGACACAAGGAAAACAGTGTTTGAGGAGATAACTCTTACAAAGAAAATTTTCGGTTACGCAGGGTAAATTTCAAAAGCGCATAAACTTTTCGATATCATATACCAAATATCTAAGCGATATATTGCGAAACAAATATTTATCGCAAGAATAAAATTAGGCGGAAGAAAAAAAAAATAATCAGAAGAAAAACAAAAGGTCTTTCCACAGAAAAGTGCAAAGACCCAATAATCAGAAGAAAAGCAATAGGTCTTTCCACAGAAAAGTGGAAAGACCAAATGATAATCATCAGAACAAATACAATAAGTCTTTCCACAAAAAAGCGGAAAGACTTAATAATAATAATTAACTTATAAAGTCTTTCCACATCAAAGAAATTTTGATAAGAAGATAGTTTCTTCATACTGATGCAATAAATAATGGTTTAATTATATTTTTGAGTAATATAAGGGAGATAATATGCTACATCGGTGAAATGAATGTAACTTCTGGTCTCATATGTTAGCTTTTTTCACACTGATTCCAAAAATATATAGTTTCTATATACTTCTGTATGTAGAATGGGAGATAATTGGCCACTTCCTGTTTGTTGGAAGTCTTTTTTAGTCTTCAGTAATCAGTTTATGTATCTATATAACATGTACACAATATATGGATTCTGAGTACTTTTATCTGAAAAAATAGCAAAAAAGGCTACTTCTGGTTTTCTCAAGGTCACATCCGGTAGTCATTTTTCACCAAACCTTTTGTACAAGGTCAAATGCCTTTATAATCAACTTAGTTGAAGTTATAATCAAATAACCTCATATCAAGACATTTCAGGGGTACCAACTCCTAAGGTATCAGACTAAATGTAGCATATCTTCATTACAATAAAGCAGACATGTTGCACTTGTTAACTTATTTTATATGTATCTTTCAAAGTGTCGGAGAAAATGGAAAAACAAGCAAAAGTCACAATTGAGAACTTGACCTTGACCTCATTTTTCTAAGTTAAGACCTAGGGGCATCAAATAAAAGAATTCCAGGGTTATATGGTTAACTGTTTATGATTTAAAAATACATACCGACAAATTTAATTTGTAAAAGTAGATAACTGTAACTCCTATAAAATTTCATCGAATCGCTTCGATCCAAATAAGCCATATTTTGACTATTTTATTTATTGTGTCTGTTTATGAGTGAAAATAAATCTAGAACACCCTCTGGGAGCTTTGATGACCTTCTTTCACATCTTCATCATCCACTAGGGTTACATTACACAAGAACTATTCTCTTTTCACTGCCAGTTAATTTTCTAAAACGTTTGGGAGATTATGCACTTGACAAAGGAGGCACCAATACATTTTTTGCAATATACAGACTAGTCAGTATTAATTGTGATGTAGCTCTTTTCCATCTTTTCAAACCAGTAAGATCGGAACCTTTACATGAGGAAAAGAGGAGATTCCTTCCTGTTGATTTTGCAAATAGAGGAATTGATGCAATCAATATTTGCAACGTTCTACATCACAAGGAGGTAACATCTAAAATTCCTATTTATTTTCAAAATCAGTCTGTTCCTATTGTATCCTACTGTTACACCAAAACCATTGCACCTAAGATATTTAACTATAAACAAGCATTGCAGGACCTTGACTTAGAACAATACCTAAAAAACCCTCAGACATGTGACTGTTCCGTCTCGCCTTATAATTACAGCCCCTCTGGTCATGTTATAACTGGGGATCTAAACATAAATTGCGTCAGTATGATATTGTTCTATTATATGTCATTATGATATATTTCTATTATGAAAATTACAATATACGTTGAACCACAAACGTCAAAATCATTTTATCGCATCTATAGTGGAATTAACTATTTTTGGATTCTTATAAATTCTATATACTTTTGGACTAGTTTAAGTCTCGGTCTATTTCTGAAATTTATTCTTACATACTTTTGATTTTTTAACCCTGTATGCTAACATTCCTATGTAAATTTTAAAATTGTTTGTATGCACATTGAACGACAAATTTATGTGACGTATAAAATTTACGGACGTCAGACACTCAAATCAATGAATGTGTTCGTAGATAGTAGATGTTTTTGTGTTCTGTTAAATTGTTCCTTTTAAAATTGTTATACGATGATGACTGATGTACCCATATTTTGACTATTTTATTTATTGTGTCTGTTTATTTAACGCATCAATGTAAATATATCGGAAATTGATGAGACTGTCATTTATAAAGTGAGAGGGTTAGCGCTATAGAGCCAGGTTTAATACACCATTTTCTACATTTGTAAATGCCTGTACCAAGTCAGGAATATGACAGTTCTTGTCCATTCGTTTTTGATGCGTTTTGTTATTTGATTTTGCCATGTGATTATCATGATCATGATGATTATGGACTTTTCGAATTGATTTTCCTGTAAGTTCAGTATTTTTGTGATTTTACTTTGTAAATATAACAGAATTTGATGAGACTGTCATCAAAGTGAGAGGGTTAGCGCTATAAAACCAGGTTTAATCCACCATTTTCTACATTTGAAAATTGTAACAAAAAATATGTTCCGGTGTGACATTTGTTCCGCTGGAACAAATTTCATAGGAAATATGTTCTGCCGGAACTTATATCACAGAAAATATGTTCCAGCACTGTAAAATTTGTTCCGGAACTAATTTTTTGACCAAATATGAAATAAGTTCCAGAACAAATATCATAGCTCCGTGAATTTTGTTCCAGTTAATATTAAAAGTTTTAAATATTATTCCTGTGATATTAATTTAAGACCAATACATTTTGTATGTACATATTTCAAAGAAATCAATGAATAATTTCTTCTCAAACCTATTTTCACTGAAATAAGTACCTATGCAACATTTTGCACAGCGAAACATTTTCTTGTTACACTTAAATTATAAAGCAAGCTAAATGCTGTACTGAGTGTGCTGGCATGGGATACATATCAGTGGCGGATCCAGCCATTTTAAAAAGGGAAGGTTCCCAACCCAGGACAAAGGGGGGGTTCCAACTATATGTTCCCATTCAAATGCATTGAGCGGCCAAAAAAAAGGGGGGTTCCAACCCCCGGAACCCCCCCCTGGATCCACCAATGCATTTGCAATTGAAGGCATGACTGTAAAGTTCTACAGGATAAAGCGATGGTAATTTATCATAATTTGTATCTATGTTATGTGGTATATATTCCTCCTTGGTTCCTGTTAACTGGCATGGCCCTGTTTCTAGTCATACATGTACTTGTCATGGAACAGTTTCAAAAGAGTGTGTCTTTTGTTTCTTCATGTATTTTGGAATCATTAATCAGTTATTTTGTCCTTATCAAATTAGTTCATATGTTCATGTTCATCTTTGACTTTAATTTTTTTCTGAAAGATTTTTCTTATCCTACTCTTTTCAGTTCAAAGTGGGACTGTCATTTTGACAATTTTTACGTTTATAATTAAACATTTGCTATAGGTCACAAAATTCTTATTGGATGATTTACATTTTTAATTTGTTATATTATCAATATACATGTATTATACTTATTTTTATAATGCACTTGAATGATAACTTTAAACTCATTGATGACAAATGTTCAGTATATAAGATAACCTGTTTAACCAGTGGAACATATTTCACAGACTAGGAACTTATTTTACCAGGTGAGGAACAAATTTCACAAACCCAGAACTTATTTCCCCAGGTAAGGAACAAATCTCATAAACCTGGAACCTATTTCACTAGGTAAGGAACAAATTTCACCAACCCGGTACTTATTTCACCAGGTAAAGTGTGGAACTTATTTCATAGAGATGGAACAAATTATATTGAAATTATCTATGAAAAAAGTTCTCCCAGAACATATTTCCTGTGATATATAGTTCCACTGGAACTTTTTTCACAGGAACAAATTTTGGCTCACAATTACGGACTAAGTCACTTTCAGAATTGAATTTCCTCCAAGTTCAGTATTTTTGTGATTTTTCTTTTTAAATAATTAATGCCACAGAATGCTAAAATGTTTTACAGCCACAGGTAGAAATGATTCTGAATTTGAAACTTACTGTTTATGCGATGAGATGGGTTCCATCTGTTTTTGTAGTAATTTGTCCTCTGTTAGACGTAGCTCCGTGATAATTCCTTCCATATACTGTTGTTGTTTCAAATTTTCTTCATCTATTTCGAGATCAAAGACAAGGTTATCTGTAATTACTTTCATAACTTCTTGTTGTTCTATTGTTAAATTTCCATAAAAACCAGTTTTGTCTGTTACTAACTGAAGAACATCGGATGGTGTTGGTTTAGCAGTTCGGTCGTAGGATATGGCTAATTTGTCAAGATCAAATATCGTCCAATCTGAAACATTCTTTGGCAAAACACCAAATGGACGTGATTCATTACTAAAATTAGTGTCTCCTGTTGACGAACAATTATCCCCTTCATCGTCCGAAGTCATCTCGTGATAACTTGAACGTGGACGTTTCCGCAACAATTTACGCGGTGGCTGTTTATACGCCATGAGCACTTCTTTCTTTCTTGTGTATCAGCTTCCTATCTAAGGAACACTCCGTACTGGCAAGGACGTATATTAGATAGTTATACGTCCTTGGTACTGGGTAATCAGGAGTCAGGAGTATTTACAGGAGTGGGTAAATCAAAGATTTATTTTATATTTTTAAAAGTTAATTAAAATATGGGTTAGAAACTTAGAAAAGAAAAAAAAAAGGCAAAGGTAAAAATAATCGATAAAATAAAATAGTGTAAAAAAGGTCCAGTAGACGTGATCTGTACATATGGTGGAAAGGTTAAGAGATAAACATACCAATCAATTGGGGATGGAAAAATATTCACAGAGGATTACAAAATGTACATGTTTGGAGACATAAAATCTAAAAATCATCTTATCCAACATAAGTAAAAAATAGATACTTGATTAAGTACAAAAGTCACTAAAAGTGCATTGTCTATAATATTCATTCCTTGAATTCACATACTTCCATTTGAATTTCACTTGAATTCTAAATTCTTTAGAAGCTGTAAGCGGCAGATATGTATTTTGTATCAGAAGTCTCTAGTCAGTGACTCGACATTCATCTTCTGTGTTTTACTGAGGTTTTGCAGATTGTAGAAAACTGAAAAATCAAGCAAAAGTGCTACAATGTTTTGGCTGATGTTAAAGAGTTGTTCCCATCCTTTGCAACCTATGATATTTGTGACCAGGACTTTGAGAGGAAGGAAAAACTTCATACGAGTTTCCCTTAAAGCTGGACAGAATGTTAAGACGTGCGTTAAATCTTCGTCCTCCCTATGACACAGCAGGCATGTTGCATTTATCTTGTATTGGCTAAATTTGTATTTGTCGGCCTGTACCAAGTATGTACCAGTGAGCATACGAGCTTTGATCATGCTTTTCCGTACATCTAATAAGCTCTGTTATGCAAATTCCCAGACTGGCCGGAGACGTTGGACAATACCTATCTCTAAAATGGTTGTGTTAAGTAAACTCAATGAGGATTTTGACTTTGCCGTTTCTTGTAGTTCATAGGTCTAATATTTGTTGATTGTGGATCTCAGGATTTTTTTCCATACAACTTTTGAAGGCAGTTTTATACTGGAGTCAAGAATGTTTGGCAGGTTGTATTGTTGTAGCAGTAAAATTGATTGATGAAAGAAGCTTTTATGATTTTTGGAATTGACGGATATTTGTCTTTTAAGAATTTCCTTTAATTTAGAGTTGTCACAGGCCAGAATTGCATGTAAGAGTGTCAGTTTCTTTCTGTGGATTTCTCCTTCTACCGGTAGGACACCCAACAGTAAATAAATGGCAGGAATAGCCGTTCTTTTAGAGAATGATTGAATTGATCTGAGAGTTTCTTTGTGAAACTTTTCCAGTAGTTCCATTTGAGCTTTGGTAAGAGTGCGGACTTCCAAGCCATACAGGAGTCTAGGCAATACATAGCTTTTGTATATTGTAACGGAGATTTTGGGATTTAAGCCGTTGGTTCCATGTAGACCTGAGTTCATTAGAGCATACTTGGTTCTTCTTGCAGATTTGATGCGATCCTCTATGTTGATATCACATTCCTTTCTAGCTGTTCGTTTTATACCAAGATGTACCGTTTCTTCAGAAGCAGAAATTACCTTTCCTGACATGTTCCAGGAGTAAGGCTCGGGACTTTTTGATGATTTATAGTGGATAATTTTGGATTTAGTCGGGTGAATAGTATATATACTGATGTTGATTTGCATATCTCAGTAGAATGTTAAGCATCACCTGCAGTTCTTCTGGATTTGAGCTCAGTAGTGCTACATCATCAGCACACGTTGGTGCACCACAGTATATTGTGCCTAATATAAAGCCTAAGGAGTTTTCTTCCAGTTCTTTAAGAAGATCTTCAACAAATATTTTATATAGGTGGGTTGATAGAATACCCCCTTGTCTAACTCCTTGTTGGATGTTAAAGCTGTCACTGAATTATCCCTGCCATTTAACTTTGGAGGTAAGACCGCTGTAGAAGTCTTTAATTAGTAACCATATATCAGGGTGTGTTCCACGGTCGAGAAGCTTGTCAAGAAGAATGGTATGTTAATTGGACGACATCAAAAGCTGATTGGACGTCGACATAAAAGTAGCGAATATCCGGTCTGCACATTCATGATCATTCATACGTCCAACAATTCTTCTTCTCTCAGTAGATTTCTCCATTATTGGAGCACCCTTGTAACACGGAAATAAATATATGAATATTATACATTTCAAATCCTCCCAAGGAAAATACGTTCTCCAGGCAGAATTTTATTTTCCAAATTAGGTCCCCAGGGGAGCATATACACATAACATATATAATTGATACATCATACAGTATTTTACATAACATTGTAAAATAAACTTGAAATAGTCATACAGGTATTATTTGTTAAATAAAAAAATATTTCAGAGTTGCTACTCCAGAGATGTGGCAAACTTTATTTATAGATTTACCTCTTTTTTTTCTCTCTTTTCTCACTTGATTTTAAAATATTTTGCTAAAAATGTATAAATATAAACACATAAAAAAGATGGGCTAAAAAGCCGCATTTAATTGCCTTAGAGACAACCCGTGACCCATCAAAGTTCAAATGAAGTAGATTTAAGCAATTATATCATCTGTATGGCCATTTTCACTGTGTGATGTTAAGCTCACATGGCCGTATCATTGGTCCAGTTAAGCTGTTGTCTTACTTTGTGATCGCTGTTGTTCATTATCATTATAAACTGTTTAATCTAGTTCGCTAGTGGTTAATATATTCACCTACCATATCATAGTAACAGTGTTATATTTGCATATTACATAAGGGTCATGCCCCTTTAAAAACTTAGTATAAGTGTTATATGAACGTTATTTAGGGGTCATACACCTCCAGTATCTCAGTAAAAGTACTATATGTACGTTTTGTTGGGTCTAGCCCTAGAATAAGTCAGTTCAAGTGTTATTCGAACGTCATCGGAAGGACATACCGTGGTGGGCTCAAGTTCTACAAAAACTTAGTATCAGTGTTATATGAACGCTTTTTAGGGGGTGATACACCTCCAGTATCTCAGTAAAAGTGCTATATATATATATGCACGTTTTGTTGGGGTTTAGCCATTTCTTGTCAATATGCGCTATAGGCCCAGGGCGCACGTCCTTCCCGATCACTGTAAATCTCTCTAAAATTATACCACAAGTTTCCATACAACAAAGGGGGTCTCATTGGGGGGTTCTGATCCCGCTTACTGTTTTGTCAGATTCCTGTATCCCGCTTACACTATGTAAGTAAGCAATTGTCATTTTTTGTAATTTCCCGGGTCCCGCCAGACCTCATTTCCCGTTTTCATGGCACAATAATTTGTATTTCACGTGTCCCGCTTACTAAAAATCGGCAATCCTGCGTCACGCTTAGACCCAAATGGGACCCACTGCAAAGGGATGGTTATGGGGGGTTGGGTTCAAAGTTCAAATCATTTAGCAAATAGGGGCAAAAAGGGGGGAAAACGAGTTTTTTTCTTTAGACAATTTAAAAGCAGTATAAGGGAGGTAATTCCAATTCCATTTAAAGAATACTGTTATATATATGTTTGAATACCTCCCTTACACTGCTTAAAAATTATGTATTAAGAAATGATTATTGTCTTGAGGGCTATTCCAGTAAAATTTACCTAGGTGGGGCGGAAGGCCGACGATATTTTTTTCCATGGGTGGTGAGTTATCAACATAATTCTAATCTGGAGGGTGGTGGTTCTGATTTAAATTAATTTCTGTTGATGAGGGGTTTCTGAATGATAGGTTTAGACGTTACGCGCGATGTTCGTACCTCATTGAAAAAATTGACGTGTTCGGCAAGATACGGGTCTCAAAATTGCAATTTTGTTATTTAAAATAAATTTCTGTTGTACGCATTTTAAAATATTAGGTTTTTCAAAAGAAAAACGAAGAAAATAATTGTATAAACTATGTTTTATGTTATATGGGACAAGCTTCAATTTAAAAAAAATGGGATTTTTAGGGTGTCCCGCGTTACATGTTTCGTTTATTGTAACAACTGCACCATGATTTTTATCTTAACCATTAAATATTTAAAAAACCGGATTTTTCCATTGTCTAACAGAAATGTTTCTTCAGTCATTTACGCAATATTTTATGATGTTATTATATAATTCCATAGAAAAAATGCGTTCCATACAACTAAGGCATTTCTGTCCCACTGGGAATTTTTAGGGGGTTTACAGTTTTGAGAGTTACAAAAAATTAATCTAAAATTGAAAAAAGTTAGAATTTTTATTTCTACGTCAATGTTATTTTGCTTAATTTTCTAAATTTCTAGACAAATATCCTGTAAAATATAAAATGATGGTTTATGGGCGATTTTTCAAAGGCTTACAATGTTGTCGCACTTCCATTTTTTGGCATAAAAACGAACTTAACTCAAATTTACGGCATTTTTTTTGCTTATCCGTGCTCTGATAAAATCGAATTTCATAATTTTTCGAAATGTTATTTTTCTCAATTTTCCAAAAATCTAAAATACATCAATTTCCTATAAATAATTTAAAATCACCGTCAATTTTTCGGAGTCTTACGAGAATGTCGCACTTGCGTAAAAACGACGTTTCAGACTCAATTTTGACGTGAACGTTACAAACCATTTTTCTGATTATTCAAAAGATTTTGAAAACGGTTAAAATATATGACTTTTTTATATTCTACCACATGTCGTTGAATTTTGTATTAAAATATATAGTTTTGACCGAAACCCTGGCATATTTTAACCTAAACGATACGAAGTCTCATTATTGAAGGAAGCGAATATTCAGGTTTGTAGACACAACAAATCTTGATTCGGTTCAAAATTTTAAACCTACTCGTGGATACAAACTTCACATTAAGTTTTTACTCACAACCGGACAAGCTAATATATATTTTATGTTATTCATGCGACGAATGTATAATTAAGAATTATGACATGTGTACAGTTTTACTGGTTAACCTAAAAACACAATTGCATGGTATCAATGAGGTCGTGCCTTTATATATTGATATTTGACCTGATGGAAAACATACTAATGAAGACGACAAAACTGACACTGCAATGACTGACTTAATTGCAGAGGGAACTCAACTGTCCCTATAAACAGATGAAGAAAATACAAAGTACTATTTAATTTGCGCATTTACTTGCCCTGAAACTTTAAGAAATATTGAAGATGACATTTTTGCGGGGCGTTTCTTTTACAGAAAAAAAATCATTCATGGACCGTACTTCGAAGCATATTTGAATAGATTCAAATAAAATTGTCGTTTTAATTGATTAGACAAAAACCTAACAGCACGATATTACACGAAATAGTCGTTATCATGCTTTCACAGCAGTTAGTCCAGTTAAGAGTTAATTCCCGATTTTAACCTACTCGTCCCGAAGCCGTTCGTTTGGACTCTCGTACTAGAAAAAATGGAACTTCAAGGTAGATTATGCAATAAATGTTGCTGTGACAAAATATGATTTATGATCAATACAGACATTAAAAAACATAAAGATTAGCAAAAACTTATAGTTTCTAGTACATATCCTTAGGAATGTCATTGTCTCAAAAGTGAAATAGAGATTGAAAATATATATGCGATATAAAGCAATACGTTCCAACAAATTAAGATACGTTTATCAATCAAGCTCCAGATTCTTGATATCGTTTTGTTATACTGTAACGCAAAAAAACAGTGAAGGAATTAAAATAATTATTTAGTTATTGTTCCATGTACTCACCAATAAAATTGAATGTATTGATCACAAACAAATAAACAAACACGCATTAATCATTTGTCAATAACATAAACGTTTGTAAAGTTTAACTTTTTTACAGGATCCCCTGTTGTTTAGTTTTCAAGTATATACTATAGGGCGTTCTACATGATCCCCTGGACGGTCTACAGGGTCCCCTGTTGTTGATGAAAATTATGCATTTAAGATAGGACCTTCTAAATGTTCCCCTGTTGTTTATTTATTATGTATAAACTATAAGGCTTTCTATAGGATCACTTGGTTGGTCTGCAGGATCCCCTGTTTTCTCAACATTATATATCTACTATAAGACGTTCTATCTGATCCCCTATTGTTTGTTGTTAAGGTTTATACTATAGGGCGTTCTACAGTATCCCCTGGGCGGTCTGCAGGATCCCCTGTTTTCTCAACATTATTTATCTACTATATGACGTTCTATAGGGACCCTGGTGTTTGTTGTTCATGTTTATACTATAGGGCGTTCTACAGTATCCCCTGTTTTCTCAACATTATTTATCTACTATAAGACGTTCTATAGGATCCCCTGTTGTTTATTTTTCAAGTATATTCTATAGGGCGTTCTACAGGACCCCCTGTTGTCTTAACATCATATATCTACTATAGGACGTTCATAAGACCCCCAGTTGAACATTATCTACTATAGAACGTTTTATAGGATCCCATATATTGTTTGTTTATTATAAAATTGAGAAAGGAAATGGTGAATATGTCAAAGCGACAACCACCCGACCATAGAGCAAACAACAGCCGAAGGCAACCAATGGGTCTTCAATGTAGCGAGAATTCCGCACCCGTAGGTGTCCTTCAGCTGGCCCCTAAAATATGCATAATAGTACAGTGATAATGGACGCCATACTAAACTCCGAATTATACACAAGAAACTAAAATTTAAAATCATACAAGACTAACAAAGGCCAGAGGCTCCCGACTTGGGACAGGCGCAAAATTGCGGCGGGGTTAAACATGTCTATGAGATCTCAACCCTCCCCCTATACCTCTAGCCAATGCAGAAAAGTAAAAGAATAACAATACGCACACTAAAACTCAGTTCAAGAGAAGTCCGAGTCCGATGTCAAAAGATGCAACAAAAGAAAACAAACAAAACGACAACAATACATAAACAACAGCAGACCACCAGCAGCTAACCGACATGCCAGCTCCAGACCTCAATTAAACTGACTGAAAGATTATGTCTTCATCATATGAATATCAGGCACAATCCCTCCCGCTAGGGGTCCAGTATCATACTATCATAAAATATATGAGAAGAACATAACCCGTGTCATGCCAACAACTGTTTTTTTAGAAATAAATGTGCCTAGTTCCGATGCAAAGACCCTATCAGTGAATCAATGTTAAAGCCAAAACACGCAACCTCCAATGACCTGACAACAGTATCGTAACTATATCCCCTTTCAATAAGTCTATTTAAAGGTTTTGTTAGTTTCTGAGGAGAATACTGACACTTTTGTGCTTTATAAAGAACATTTCCACAAAATTTTGGATGTGAAATACCTGAACGTATAAGATGTCTGCATGTTGAGTTATATTTACGAATTATTTCCTTATACCGGTGATAAAATTTAGTAAATGCTTCGACCAGCCTGCGACATCGAAAACCCTGGTGTAATAATCTTTCAGTAATACATGTATATACTAAAGGGCGTTCTACAGGATCCACTGTTGTTTGAACATTATATATCTACTATAGAACGTTCTTTATGATCCCCTATTGTTTGTTTATCGTATATATACTAAGGGGCGTTCTACAGGATCCCCTGTAGTCTGACCATTATATATCTACTAAAGGACGCTGTACAGGATGCCCTGTTGTTTGGATATTATATATCTACTATGGGACGTTCTATAGGTTAGACTGTTGTTTGTTTTTCATGTATATATTAGAGGGCGTTATATATATGCTCCCATGGGCGGTCGATAAGATCCCCTGTGGTTAAATAGTTGTGTATCTGTATAGGGCGTTCTATAGGATCCCCAGGGCGGTCTATAGGATCCCATTGTTTGGTTATCATGTATTCACTAGATTTATTTACTAGAGAGCGTTCTATGGGATCCCCTGTTGGGTCTATAGGATCACCTGTTGTGTTAGAATCGTGCATCTGCTATGGGGCGTTCTATAGGTTCCCCGGGGCGGTCTATAGGATACCCTGTTGGTTGTTAATCATGAATCTATAACATGTTGTTCTATAGGATCCCCTGGGCGGTCTATAGGACCCCGTATTGTTTCATAATCGCGCATCTGTTAAATGGAATTCTTTGGGATCCCCGGGTCGGTCCATAGGATCCTCTACATGTTGTTTGTTCAACATGTTTCTTCTAGAGGGTGTTCCATAAAATCCCAGGGTCGGTCTATAGAAGCTCTTTAGTTTTTCATCATGTATCTATTAGAGGGCGTTATATATATGCTCCCATGGGCGGTCGATATGATCCCCTGTGGTTTAATAGTTGTTTATCTGTATAGGGCGTTCTATAGAATCCCCGGGGCGTTCTATAGGATCCCATTGTTTGGTTATCATGTATTCACTAGATTTATCTACTAAAGAGCGTTCTATGGGATCCCCTGTTGTGTTATAATCGTGTCTGCTATAGGGCGTTCTATAGGTTCTCCGGGGCGGTCTATAGGATCCCCTGTTGGTTGTGAAACATGTATCTATAACAGGTTGTTCTATAGGATCCCAAGGTCGGTGAATATGATCCCTGTTGTAAGTTCAACATGTTTCTTCTAGAGGGTGTTCCATAAAACCCCAGTGTCGGTCTATAGGAGTACTGTAGTTTCATCATGTATCTATTAGAGGGCGTTATATATATGCTCCCATATGCGTTCTTTAGGATCCCTTGTGGTTTAATAATTGTGTATCTGCTATAGGGCGTTCTAAAGGATCCCCGGGGCGGTCTATAGGATCCCCTGTTGTTTGTTCATAATGTATCTATAACAGGTTGTTCTATACGATCCCCTGGGCTGTCTTTAGGATCCCCTGTTGGTTGTTCATCATGTATCTATAACAGGTTGTTCTATACGATCCCCTGGGCGGTCTATAGGAGCCCCTTTTGTTTAATAATCGCGCATATTCTATAGTGCGTTCTATAGGATCCCCGGGTCTGTCTATAGGATCCCCTATTGTTTATACCTTGGCGGTCTATATGATCTCCCTTTGTTTAATAATCGCGCATATTCTATAGTGCGTTCTAAAGGACCCCCGGGTTTGTCTATATGATCCCCTATTGTTTAATAACCTTGCATCTGCTATAGGGCGTTCTATGTTATCCCTTTCAAAGGTCGAGGGGGCATATTGTTATTGGTTGTCTTTTTTTCTTTTTCTTTTCTTTTTCCCCATCATTTTATTGTCCCGACAAGTTCTCGGAAAAAGATAGACACATTCATCTTTATGGAATTATGGCATAATGTAAACCATTATATAAAGATGTGCTTTTTAATAAGGGGATGGTCCAAGATGATCTCTATTACTATAAACACTGGTCAACAGTATTTTTTTTAATGTTTTTTGTATATAATTCTAGTATTCCTGAGCATAGAACCATGATATTCAATATACAAAGTAGGTGTCAACAATTTGTATGATCCTCAGAACTACATGTACCTAGCAGTAGGTAGTTAGTATAAATTTTATTTCAAAATTGCTGACGGTAACCTAGCAATGGTAAGGTCGTCTGGAAACTTGACAACAGTATGACATCCGCCTTTGCTCGCAATGCCAATTCTATTTGTTTTCGTATTCTTATGGATTTGTACAGACAGGAGAAAAGAAATTGACCCGTCTTTTAATATCCCTTTCCGATATATTGATGATGTACTGTCTATTAATGATAATAGATTCAATGAGTATATATGGCAAGCCGTTTTACTATTTATTCTAACTTCAAGATAGCTCATATAATATATCAGATATTTCAAATGATATATAAAATCTCTCTCTCATATATAATATATGAGATATCTAATATACTATACAAGATATCTCATATAATATATATAATATATAAGATATTTTATATAATTTATTCTTTATAAGATATCTTATCAACTTTAAAAGATAGCTTATATACTTTATAAGATATCTTATTAATTCAATAAGATATATTATACACTTAAGAAGATATATTATAAACGAAATGAAAAAAAAAAAAGAAACGAACAATAACAATATGCCCCCTTTGAAAGGGATAACAAAGAACGTCCTATAGCAGATGCACGATTATTAAACAAGAGGGGATCCTAAGACCGACCCGGGGATCCTATAAACCGCCCAGGGTATCGTATAGAACACCCTGTTATAGATTCATGAACAACGAACAGGGGATCCTATAGACCTCCCTGGGAATCCTATAGAACGCCCTATAGCAGATACACGAATATTGCACAACAGGTGATCCTATAGACCCAACAGGGGATCCCATAGAACGCTCCCTAGTAGATACGTGATTACCAAACAACGGGATCCTATAGAACACCCTATAGCAGATACACAATTATTAAACCACAGGGAATCCTATAGACCGCCCAGGGGATCCTGTAGAATGCCCTCCAATAGATACATTATGAACAAACAACAGGGCTCCTATAGACCGACCTAGAGATTCTATGGACCGACCCGGGGATCTTAAAGAACGCCCTATAGCAGATGCACGATTATTAAACAATACGGGATCATATAGACCACCCAGGGAATCCTATAGAACGCCCTATTATAGATACATAATGAACAACCAACAGCGGATCCAGCATGCAGATACACGACTATTAAACAACAGGGGATCCTATAAAACGCCCTCTAGTATATACGTAAAGTAGATACATGTTTAAAAAAACAGAGAAACCTATAGAAGGTCCTATCCTAGATGCATACAAATCAAACAGGGGATCCTGAAGAATATATAATGCTCAGACAACAGGAGATCCTGTAGAACGCCCTATAGTATAAACATGAAAAACAATCAACAGGGGATCCTATAGAACGTCCTATGATAGATATATAATATTGAGAAAACAGGGGATCCTGCAGACCGCCCAAGGGATCATAAACGCCCTATAATATATACATAATAAACAAAGAACAAGGGAACCTATTGAATTTCCTATCTCAGATGCATATTTTTTTTTTAACAAAAGGGGATTCTGTAGACCGCCCAGGGGATCCTGTAGGACGCCCTATAGTATAAATATGAAAAACAAAGAACAGGGGAACCTATAGAATTTCCTATCTCAGATGCATATTTTTTTTAACAAAAGGGGATTCTGTAGACCGCCCAGGGGATCCGGTAGAACGCCCGATAGTATAAACATAAAAAAAAAATCAACAGGGCATCCTGTAGACCGCCCAGGGGATCCGGTCGAACGCCCTTTAGTATATAAATAATAAACAAACAATATAGGGATCCTATAGAACGTCCTATAGTAGATATATAATGTAAATACAACAGGGGATCCTGTAGACCGCCCATGGTATCCTGTAGAACGCCCTTTAGTATAAACATAAAAACAATCAACAGAACGTCCTATAGTACATATATTATGTTGAAAAACAAAGATTCCTGCAGACCGCCCAAAGTTTCCTGCAGACCGCCCAAGGGATCATATAGAAAGCCCTATTGTATAAACATGAAAAACAATCAACAGGGGGTCTTATAAATACAACGCCATTTAGTACATATATAATGTAAGACAACACGGGATCCTGAAGACCGCCCAGGGGATCCTATAGAACGTCCTATGATAGATATATAATATTGAGAAAACAGGGGATCCTGCAGACCGCCCAAGGGATCATAAACGCCCTATAATATATACATAATAAACAAAGAACAGGGGAACCTATTGAATTTCCTATCTCAGATGCATATTTTTTTTTTAACAAAAGGGGATTCTGTAGACCGCCCAGGGGATCCTGTAGGACGCCCTATAGTATAAATATGAAAAACAAAGAACAGGGGAACCTATAGAATTTCCTATCTCAGATGCATATTTTTTTTAACAAAAGGGGATTCTGTAGACCGCCCAGGGGATCCGGTAGAACGCCCGATAGTATAAACATAAAAAAAAAAATCAACAGGGCATCCTGTAGACCGCCCAGGGGATCCGGTCGAACGCCCTTTAGTATATAAATAATAAACAAACAATATAGGGATCCTATAGAACGTCCTATAGTAGATATATCAGTATATAACTTCCGGTAATGGCGGCACCCAGCGCTTTTCGTTGGTAAAGCAAAAAATGACTTGTTTTCTTCCTGTAAGCTAAATATACGCCATACAAAATATTAAATCAAGATATTCTCATGCACAATGTCAACAACAGACCTATCTACGTTTTCAAACTACCTTAATAACGGTAAAATATACAAAACATACCCAGCAGCATGCGTTCCTGATAAACTGAAAACGCCAGCGGCTAAAAAGGCAAAATTACTAAAGTTTGAAGAGATAGATGTAGATTATTATGAGCCAGAGGCCAGAATGGTTGGCTTCCGGACAACTCAAGATAGAGTCCGACATTGGATTAAGGCATTAAATGTATATTTTTTTGAGTATCTTGGTGACCACCCTGAAAATAAAGACAAATATCAAATTGACTGGACCCATGATCCTGTAAAATGGACACCTTCAAATCTTAAATCAATTGCCATTGATGTTACCACCAAAGAGGACAAACATAATCCACTTATGTACAAATTGACACTGTTTCTTAAAACTGGAACATTACAAGTCCAAGGGCACTATTATAAAACATTTGCCTCTCAGCATTTCTCAGTTTTAAGAGATATAGTTCACCACATAGTATCACAACAGTTACAAGATAATCATGATACTATGCAAAAAGTCTCGACAGATATGTGTGCTTCTGACAATATTGATACAATTACTATAAATCATGAAAGTGATGATGAAACAGATACCAAAACACTACTTGGGCACAATAATATAGATGTCAACTCTAATATAATTGATCTAAAACAGATAATACCTGAAGCTAAACCAGAAGCTAAAGAAAATACAAATATTGTGGTTCAGTCAGCAATTAATACAAATGTTACGAACATGATGAATGTGGCAAAACTTGACTCAAATTCGAAAACATCCTACCCACAGGGAAAAAATGTAAAAGAATCACATGAATACTCTTGTGAAAGCTTTGAATCCATGTTGAAGACCGCAACTAATGATCTCGAAAATCAAGTAACTATTGCAATAGAAAAGTTATATATACAGCACGCTCATTCTTTGAATGAACATTTAACAGCAGTTAATGACACAATGAGAACTCAAAATGATACATATGTACAGATTAAAGACCTTCTTTTGAAATCTGATGCCTCATCAACTCAACAACTTTTTTTCCAAAAGCCAGGATTTAAGTGGTAAATTAATTATAACAGAAAAAGAAAATGCAGAATTGAAATTCACACTACAGCAACTTAGATATGAAAGTTTGACTGAAATTGAAAGTTTAAAATCTGTTATCAACGTTTTAAAAGGTAGCATGATTGATATTGAAAATTCAAGCTCTATTGTAGTGGAAAGCCTACGTAAATCCAATGAGAGTATGGTCAGTAGAATACAAGCGAGAGATCAACAAATTGAAGCACTCGAGGCTGATGTACGAAAACACAAAACTGATCTTGATAAGAAAGATGAAATTATATATTCATTTAAACAACACAACAATCATGAAATCCACAATAACAAAGATGAAAATTGGACACAAGTTCAACCTAAAAATTCCAACTCCACTACTGAAACAAAGGCTTCTCAGAACAAACCTCAAGTCCTACTTATAGGCACCTTTAACACGAAAGGTATCCAGCCGGAAAAATTCTCCAGCTCTTACACTCTGCAAAAAAGAGAGGCTATGACATTGGCTGATACTGAAAAAACAATAAGCCAGATTAAAGATCCACCAAATGTGCTGGTGCTGCATTCACTAACCAATGACCTAAAGGAATCTGCACCAGTATGTGTAAGCCATATGAAAAACTTAATTTCTCATATTCATGAGTCAATGCCCAGCACTTCAGTTGTAGTTTCATTAGCTACTCCAAGGGCAGATAACAAAAAATACCGAACTAATGTTGAACTTGTCAATGCAATGCTAAAATGTGAATATATGGAGGATGATACTGTTACCCTCTGTGATAATGGTAACTTGTCACGTTTAGGGAAACCAGTTCCCAAGTTCTTAGCAAGGGATCAGTATCACTTATCTAAAGATGGCATTGCTGTCCTAGCCAGTAATCTTAGATGGACCATTGACTCGTTATTGGACATTAAGCAATCAAGGCGTAGTAGTTTTTATAAACATGATAATGGAAGAGAACAAGGCAATTCCAACCATAGAGACCGTCCACCCTACAGACGACCAAGAAAATAAACATATTTACTGAATAACATTTATTGACATATTGTTATTTTGTAAATTCTTGTAGTTATCCACTTGACTTTATT